>NW_002476249.1:0-22993 GCF_000189635.1 Tetrahymena thermophila SB210
TAAAATAATATTAGTGCAATAAAAAAGATAAAATAATAAATCAAATAAAAGTTATCAAATAAATTCAAAGAGCTCTTTTGTTTTATATTCATTTTTATAGTTTAAAATATCACAATCCAAAACAAATAAAGTGTTTTTACATAAGGTCAAGTTTCAAATTTGAAAGATTAATGCACTTTGCTAAACCAGAACCTAAGCCTGATGCACCTTCATCACCAATGTAATTTTCACTTTTTAAATATTGAAGAAAAAATATTTCATTAAATAGTTAATTAGAAGGAAAAAATGAAGAAAAAATATGAAATAATAAGATTAATTAATAATAAAAGCAAAAGTTTAAAATAAATGATGAGCTTAATTAACAAAGAAAAAACAAAAAAAAGCAAGCACGATAAAAAGAAAAAGAAAAAAGAGCTTTATTGTTTTTAATTAGTTTTAATAATTAAAAATATCACAATCCAAAACAAATAAACTGTTTTTACTAAAGATCAAGTGTCAAATTTGAGAGATTAATGCATTTTGCTAAAGCTGAACCTAAACCTGATGCACCTTCATCACCAATATAATTGTAACTTTTTAAATATTGATGAAAAAATATATCATTAAATAGTTAATTAGAAGGAAAAAATGAAGAAAAAATATGAAATAATAAGATTAATTAATAATAAAAGCAAAAGTTTAAAATAAATAATGAGCTTAATTAACAAATAAAAAACAAAAAAAGCAAGCACGATAAAAAGAAAAATAAAAAAGAGCTTTATTGTTTTTAATTAGTTTTTATAATTAAAAATATCACAATCCAAAGCAAAAAAACTGTTTTTACTCAAGATTAAGTGTCAAATTTGAGAGATTAATGCATTTTGCTAAAGCTGAACCTAAGCCTGATGCACCTTCACCACCAATTTAATTTCCACTTTTTAAATATTGATGAAAAAATATATCATTAAATAGTTAATTAGAAGGAAAAAATGAAGAAAAAATATGAAATAATAAGATTAATTAATAATAAAAGCAAAAGTTTAAAATAAAATGATGAGCTTAATTAACAAACAAAAAACAAAAAAAAGCAAGCACGATAAAAAGAAAAAGAAAAAAGAGCTTTATTATTTTTAATTATTTTTTGTAATTAAAAATATCAAAATCCAAAAACAAATAAACTGTTTTTACAAAAGATCAAGTGTCAAATTTGAGAGATTAATGCAATTTGCTAAAGCTGAACCTAAGCCTGATGCACCCGTAGCACCAATTTAATTTCCACTTTTTAAATATTGAAGAAAAAATATATCATTAAATAGTTAATTAGAAGGAAAAAATGAAGAAAAAATATGAAATAATAAGATTAATTAATAATAAAAGCAAAAGTTTAAAATAAAATGATGAGCTTAATTAACAAACAAAAAATAAAAAAAAGCAAGCACGATAAAAAGAAAAAGAAAAAAGAGCTTTATTGTTTTTAATTAGTTTTTATAATTAAAAATATCACAATCCAAAACAAATAAACTGTTTTTACTTAAGGTTAAGTGTCAAATTTGAGAGATTAATGCAATTTGCTAAAGCAGAACCTAAGCCTGATGCACATTCATCATCAATTTAATTTCCACTTTTTAAATATTGAAGAAAAAATATATCATTAAATAGTTAATTAGATGGAAAAATGAAGAAAAAATATGAAATAATAAGATTAATTAATAATAAAAGCAAATGCTTAAAATAAATGATGAGCTTAATTAACAAACAAAAAACAAAAAAAAGCAAGCACGATAAAAAGAAAAAGAAAAAAGAGCTTTATTGTTTTTAATTTATTTTTATAATTAAAAATATCACAATCCAAAACAAATAAACTGTTTTTACTCAAGATTAAGTGTCAAATTTGAGAGATTAATGCATTTTGCTAAAGCTGAACCTAAGCCTGATGCACCTTCATCACCAATTTAATTTCCACTTTTTAAATATTGAAGAAAAAATATATCATTAAATAGAGTAAGTTAGTTGCCATACAAACTTACAAAAAGAGAGTTTAATATACCATTTTTATATTTTATAAAATTAAAATTTTAAATATTTTTTATGTGTTTTTTCCATCCTAGGTTTTCAAAATTTCTATTTTTCAAAAAAAATGATATGTTATAAGAATGTATGGTATATATAATTTCAAATTTAACATTTTCTGAATTTAAAGCTTTCTATAAACTCAAAAATAAAGCTATTTTAAGCTAATTTAGATTTATATTAAGTTATTAAGATATATTACATTTTGCCTTTTATAAATTAAATATGCATTTCAGTCTATTTAATTAGGAGGGAAAAATGAAGAAAAAATATGAAATAATAAGATTAATTAATAATAAATAAAATTAACAAAGAATCAAAAAATAAGAAAATTATAATAAAAAGAAAAAGGAAAACAAATCAAATCAAATCAAATAAATTAAAAGAGTTTTAATGTTTTAAATTAACTTTTATAATTAAAAATATTACAATGCAAATCAAAAAACTACTTTTATTAAGTGTAAGTTTTAATAGCAAAAAATGAAGAAAAAGTATCAAATAATAAAAAATGAATAATAAATAATTAATTAAAAATTGAAATGAAAATTAAGTTAAAATTGCTAAAAAATTTTTGTTTTTATAAAATCATGAAATAATGATGATAATTTCTATTATAAAAATTATTTATTTAAATAAATTGAAAATTAAATATACAAAAAATATTAATAATAAAAAAAAGAATATCTTTTAATTAAATATACTTGAGATCAATATGGAGAATCTAATGAGATAAAAGTGAAGAGCTTAAAAACTTTTTTTATTAATTAAAATAAATTAAAAGGTTGTTAATAAAAAAATTAATAATTACTTCTTCCAAATTATAATATTTTTTAATCTATTATATCATTTATTTATTTTCAAAAATATTGAATAGCAATTTATGAAATTTGATTAATTAATTAATTAATTATAAATGGATAAAAAGAACAAATAAATATAATAATTAATTAATTATCAAATATAAATTTATATATTTGGTTTTATGAAGAGATAAATATCACAGAAAAATTAATTTAAAATTCACTATTTAAACTTAATATTTGTATTTAAAACATATACTTAAAAATATATATAGTAGGAATTAGAGATGCTCAGTTATTTATTTAGTCCTATTTGAAAAAATTTTAGTAGTTGATGTTCTTAAATTTTATAAAAATAATGTTTATAAGTAGATTTTTCTATTTTAGTTCAATGATTTTAGGAATATTTATAATATCTCTAATATAGCAAGATGCCATACAAAAATTTTATGGTTTGCATGCCACTTATTATGAAATAGAGAATTTACAATCAGGGCTTTTTTAGATCAGTAAGGTCAAAAAACCTCTCTGCCTTATTTTTGTCATTCTAATTAATCAACACTTTAAAATTACAAAATTGTTTAATAATATTTTGGTTGTATTTAATTTTTTAATTAATAATTATAAACCGTATTAATGTATCTAAAAACAAATTTATGGATATTACAGATATTTTTCATTTTTTCTACATTATAAAATTATTTAAAAAGAATATTTTTTATTTAAAAACCTAGCCTAATTTATTAATATCTAGCTAGATGTTTCCATACCACTAGATTTTAATTAGGCATTTAGCAAAAATTAATTTGATGTTTCATAAAAGAAGTACAAAATTTTCATAGAAATATATATTGATTATACTAAAAAGGGATATAAAGCATATAAAAAAAGGTAATAAAATATAATTTTATCATTTTGGATTATCGAAATCAATTTTTTATTTTAGAATTTTTAATCAAAAGCAATAAATTTATTAGAAAATTTTATTATTTTTAGCTAATTTTTCTAAAATACTGTTATTTAATTAACTATTAACCTAAGAAACAGTAGTTGATTTAATTTCACAAATCTATAATTAATTTAAATTCATTATCTCAAACTCTTTTTGTATATTTAAGATTCTACAAATCCCTTCAAAAGAACTTAAAGCTAGATACTTGTTATCTGAAGAGAATTCTATTGATTTAATAGATTAATCTGATTTAAATGTACTTATAAGTGAAAATTCATGTTCTGCATTCCAGATTTTACAAGTTTTGTCATTAGAAGCAGTAGCAAGATATTTGCTATCTGCAGAAAAAGTAAGATTGGTAAATTCTAAATTATCTCCTTCTATGGTTATTTCTAGTTCAAATTTTTGTTTTATACTCCATATTTTGCAAGTTGCGCCACTACCACATGTTGCAAGATACTAGCCGTCATTAGAAAAAGTTATTTTTTAAACATTTGAGATATGTGCTTAAATAGTGCGTAATAGCTTATATTTTTTTTTTGCATCAAATATTTTAAAAGTATTCTTATATGAAGCAGCTAGATATCTGCCATCTGGTGAAAAACTTAACTATGAAACGTCATTAATTGTAGTAATAAGTTAAAAATTTTTTTAAATGTTCCATATTTTTAAAGAATAATCTTAAGTTGTACTTATCGCAAGAAACATGCTATCTGGGGAAATAGCAATCGATAAAAAGTAATTTTATCCTTAAATTTAATGTATTAATTTAAATCCTTTTTCTATACTCCAGACTTTACAAATATCGACTGAAATAGTTACTAAATAATTACCATCTTGAGAGAAAGCAAGCTATGTAATACCAAATGTATGGGCTTCAATTTTATTTATTAACTCAAATCCTCTTTCTGCACTCCATATTTTGTAAAAATTATAATCTGTAGTTGCGAGAAGCTTACCATCAGAAGAAAAAGCAACTTTAGTATTATAAAAATTGTGTTTCTCATCCATCTTTATGAACTCAAATCCTTTTTCTAAATTCCAAATCATAAAAGTATTACGGCCACCTGTTACGAGCTACTTTGAATCTTGACTAAATGCAACTGAATAAATATCTTCTGGTTGATGGATGATACTAATGAGTTACAATCCCTCTTCTACATTCCAAATCATGCATTTCTCATTAGCTGAAGATGTTGCAAGGTATTAACTATTTGCAGAAAATACAACAGCGTTAACCTTACATTCATGTTTTTTATTATCTAAAAGTTCGTATCCTTTTTCAACATTCCAGATATAAAAGTGACTATTTGAACAGCCAGCTGCGAGATATTTGCCATTTGGAGAAAAAGCCACTGATTAAACCCAACCTTGACTTGCCTAAATAGTTTTTATTAACTTAATTCCATCTTCAATGTTCCATACTTTGCAAGTTGTATCTTCAGAACCTGTTGCAATTAACTTACCATCAAAAGAAAAAGCAACTGAGAAGATTTTTTTTTAATCATGTGCATTAATTGAATGAAGAAGCTAGAATCCTTTATCTACATCCCAAATTATGCAAAGACTGTTAAAGGAAGCTGTAGCTAAATACTTGCTATCTGCAGAAAATGTAACTGACAAAATTGCAGAATTATTTCCTTCAAGTGTGTGATGCAGTGAGAATCCTTTTTCAATATTCCAAATTTTGCATGTTTAATCTTTTGAAGCTGTTGCTAAATATTTACTATCTCCAGAAAAAGCTACTTAGGTAACAGGACTAGTATGTCCTTCAATTTTATTTACTAGCTCTAAACCATTTTTTATACTCCAAATTTTGCAAGTTTTATCATCAGAACCAGTTGCAATATACTAATCATTGGGAGAAAAGGCAACTGAGGAAATCTACTAAGTATGTCCTTCGATCTTATTTACTAGTTTAAATTCTTATTCTGAGTCCAATATTTTGCAAGTGCGATTACCATAGCAAATTATGAGATATCTTCCATCAGTAGAAAAAGTCACTGAATGTATTCTTATGAATCTTAAGTCAAAAGTTTTCAAGAGTGCAAATCCCTCTTTCACATTCCAGATTTTGCAACTATTATCATCTGAACTTGTTGCTAGATACTTTCCATTCTCAGAAAAGGCAACTGAGGTTATAGGTTTAGTGTGTTCAGTTTAGATAGTTTTTAAGATATCAAATTCATTTTCTAAATTGAAAATTATGCAATTTTTCTCTTCTGATATAGCTGCTAGATACTTTTCATCACTAGAAATTGAAGATATTGCAAGATCAGATGGAAAATTTTAAATATTCTTTATAATTTAAAGATTTTATTAATTATAAATAATGATTTCTTTGTTTTTAGAAGTGATTATTATATCCTTTAACTTTAAGGAAATAGACGATTCAGCTTGAATTTTGTTTTAATCTAAAAGCGTAAATCCTTTTTAAAAATCCCCTTAAAATATTTAATTGTTATTTAAATTAACAAAGTATTATTGTTTATTAATTGATAAACACGATATATGAGAAGCAAATGTGAAAGAAGAAATTATTTCAAAAGTTTTGGAATTTATCTCAAACAGAGACTTTTTTGTATGAGTAACAAAAATACTTTTTGTGCTTTCGTAATAAATATTTTTCAATGATTTGTTAGTTATCTGCTTTGACAATAATTATTTGAAATTATTTTCACCTATCTCAAATTTATTAATAAAACCACTCTCAGTGATAGATACAAGATTATTTTTTGATAGTATTGCTTTGTTAAATTGATAAATGTTATCTGAATCCATTAATTTTTAGAAACCACCAAACATTGCATTCTTCGTGTTTGAACTTTTATATTTTTTTATGTTTGCATTTTCAATTAAAGAGTCACTTAGGTTGCAATCCTAAAACTCAGCTAGCCTTTCTTAAATGTATGCTAATGAAAACGAACATTTATTTAAAATCAAATTAGGATATGAGAATTTAGAAAGAAACAGAGCTGACAATAGATTAGAAGCTCCAATATCTATTTAGCTCTTTTCAGTTTTTTTAGAAATTTTCGATTTATTTAGGTATTAAATATATTTATTTGTCTTAGATATATCTTCTAAGCTGTATGTTTAGTAGAAAAATTATGACTGAATATCAGATTACATAAGTTTATAAAGCTTTAAAAGAATTTGTTGTTCTGATACATTTTTTTCACTGCTCATGATGATTCTTTTGTTAATGTTGAATTGCTATAGTTATGAAATATCTAACTTAAAGATATTTTCTTTATGTAGGTCAAAATCATACTTCATGGCTCGAGCAGCAAAGTATTCAAAAAGAGATTTATGTCTAAACTCGAATTCTTATGATTCATTTTCTTCAGCTTTATATTAATCCATTTAAGTTTAACTTTCTTTATTCTGCATTTTAGTGTTTTTTCCTTCAAGTTTCAATTAAATTCTCGTAATAACTCTAGAATCAACATAATTTATTAATTTTTTAATTATTTCATCTTCATCTATTTTATTTTATTATAAGAAAAGAGATACTTCTTCTCGAGGCTAAAATTTAATCTATTCTCTTGTTGTTGAAAGAAAGTTTGACTTTTAGCCCTTTTAAATAAACATATGCATAGCAACAGATTGGAAATATTCAAAGTAGCAAGATTCAACTATTTCTGCTATATCTTTTCTTTGCTTATCATTTAATGTAAGGTATTTTTATTATTCAACGAATATTTGAGCTTATTTTTTGAATTGCTAAGAGAAAAATAATTCTTAAATGACAATCTAGTCTGAAGCTTGCTAGAAAGTGTTCAAAGTTTTTTCATCATTAAGGTCAATATCTGAAATCATTCTTGTTGTTAGATACAAATTGATTGGCAACTTTAGCAATTCAGTTAGTTAATAATTACTAAATATAATTTTTTTAAGTTTTTCATGCTGTTCTAAATCAAAATCTTCTTAATTTTCTAATAATTATTAATCTTAATACTTCTCTAAGTAATCTTCAATGTCTTAATTTGTTATTTTTTCCAGTTTGAAGATTCCATATGAATCACTATGACCTTTTTTTCCTTAATTATCATAGTAATTAAAGTATACTTTAGCATCAGAAATTGATATTTTTTCTAATCTAGAAGTCACAACAACTAGGGTATTCACCCATTCGTTAAGATTTAACTTTTCGTAAACCTTAAAATAATCACCTGTATATTCATCATAGCCATCAAGCATGATTAGCTTATTTCTCTCAGATTTCTTTAAATTATCAATGTCTTTTCTCTTTGTGCTTAAGGATTCTAAATAATCTTCAATTGAAGGTTTTTCTTTATCTAGCGAGTTGCATTTAATTATAAATGGTATGAAATCAGTTCTATTGTCACTTTTATATTTTGAATTATCATTGAGAACTTCGACTTCAATTTTTTTTAAGAGCATCGACTTTCCAGAACCTCCTTCTGCCAAAATCGATATGATTTTACATTTAGATATTTAATTAGCTTGATCATTTGCTTTTACTTCTTCTTAAGAAAATACAAAGTTAGGGATGAGGAAATAATCAAAAATTTATTTCACTGCATCTTTTTCTTGTGTGTTAAATTTATAACCATCCTAATATGTTATCTATTAATTAACATACAAGTGAATAGCCTAAAGTAAAGCATCATCTTTGTGCGTTATTTCAAGATTTTTCTATCTTTATTTGACACTTTATTCCCAAATTTAAACAAAATATTTAGCTAATTGCTTATCTAAATCTTTTTCATTCTAAATATCATATGCAAAGTTATCGAAGTCTGATATTTTATCTAAATGCTTAGTTATTTATTTTTTTTGCTTACTAATTTGATTCAAAACTTGTGTTTAATCTAGCTAATTATCAATAAACTCAGCCATGACTTAATTATATTCGCTGACAATCTTTACAGATTTTTATTTCTCCATTAAATAATTTGAGATGATATTATTCATCATGTCGTTAAATTCGTTTTAGTGTTAGACTGATAAGATTTAAGCAAAATGTAGAAGTAATTAAGCTTTTATGTATCTAAATTAATGACTCTATGCTATTAAATTAGCTACACTTTTGAGCAAATCAATAATTCCATCAGAATACTCTTCCACCTATAAAAACATCTATTAACTGATAATAAGTTCTATCTTATTCTGTTCTTCTAATCTCAAACGCAGTTCTTTATAATTGTCCTTTATTTGCTACTTGGACAGCAAATAGTTCAATTGCATATAAACAAATAATCTAGTGTCATTATTTTAAATTTTATCACACTCTTCCAAATAGAAAATAATTTCTAAAATCTGATCAGAGAGGTTCTCTCCCATATATTAAACCTTTTTTAGCCATAGAGATAACATATTGTTGGATATATTATTGCTATTATAATTAGAATAAACACCAAGCCCTTAGTTGATAGACCCTACAGAAACATCAAAAGTTAATTTTTCTACTATATTTCTTATATCATTTATGAAACCTTTCAGTTTATTGAAATCGATTTCTGTTAAATTTTAGATAGCGCCTGCAATACTGACAAATCCAGCTCCAAACTTAGCAACTTCAACTATTTTCTCAATAATTTGCATAGCGACGTGCTTATTTGCTTGATCTAAACCTACTCTTTAAGAATTCAAAGATTTTAAAATGTCAAAATATTAAAATAAATCTAAACAAGGATGTCTCTCTTTATTTTCTTTACAATAAACAATGAGTTTTTATAACTTTTCGCTTATCTCATTAATATCAGATTGCACAGATGACTTAGAATCGTTTTATTTAATAATAAGAAAATAGTTAATTAGTAAATTTATCATGTCTATGACTTTTGGTCTAATTTCTTACAAAACTATTTACTCTCTGAAATCATATAATGTTTTTTCTATTATCTATCTTACTTCAGTTTCTAAGACATTTAAGCTTTCTTCTACATCGCTATCTTCTTTGATGGTAAAAAACTCATTATATGATTTATTAAATTTTTCAAATTTTTTATTAATTCGCTTTTCTTCCTTCATTTTATCATCTTAATTCTAATTTTTTGTACTTTTGTGCTTGATTTATTTTTTTATTAGTTAATACGAAGCTGGATCCACAACAATTACTCTTTATTTACTACAACAGACACCTCCACCTAAAATTTTATTCTTCTAAGCATAGCTATGCATATCTTGACATTTAAGCTAATTATTGTATTTAAACTTGAAGTATTATATATATGTTTAGAGTTTTAATTCTTATAATACTTTAAGCTACTTATTATCACAATTATAAAAGCTAACATTTTATTAAATTTCAGCATATCTATTGATTTATTGCTAAATACAAGTTTTATTAGAAGTCCTTTTTTCATGTGAATCAACTTTCATTTGATTGAAATGTGTTTAGACCAAATTTTGTTATTATGCCTAGCTTAATTTGTTTTCGCTAGATTATACAATAAATTTATTTGATACTTTATTGCTTTCCCTATTAAATTCATTTCGAAATGGGAAATAAAAATGTTTCTTGTTTGTTAAATTATTGTTTGCATTTAGAGTATGATATGTTTTTTCTTCTAATAATTTATTTCTTCCATTATTGATTGACTTTTCAATTTTTAATCTGCTGAATTATGAAAAACTCAATTAATTTTCAACTATATGAATTAATTTTCTATTGAATTAGTTTATTTAATTTTTGTAAATTAAATTAAGCAAATTCTGTCTTTAAATTTAAGTTAAGGAAATGTTAGTTTAATAATTTGCTTTGTTAATATTATTATTTAAATATTTTCCTTTTAATTAAAGTATTTAGATTTTTGATATTTCTTTTATAATTGAATACAATTTGCAATTGTTTCCAAGGTCTTATTGCTATTTTTATGGTTTTTACTCCATAAGAAGCTCTAATATTTGAATGCATTATTGTTAACATACAATTCTCTCTCTTAAATATTCCTTTGAGTCATTCTAAAACGAATTATTATTCAACAAAGAAATGCACTCCGCTTTTTTTATATTTTCTTTATCATTGAGATAGGAATCTTAACTTTTTGAAAGTTAAATCTTTTTCTAAGGATTCTATTCATTTTGTGCTTTTGTTTGGTTGCTTATTTTACTCTTTTGTACTAGTTTTTATAGAAATAAACTAGATGGTTATCCTGAAGTTATTTTTTCTTAATAAGATTGACAAATTTTATCTCTCAAGCTATTTAATAAAGCTCTTTTTTAAATACGCCATTCATTTAAGAGGTATTTGTGAGCGAAAAGTTCTTAATACTTTTCTAACATATCTTCCATAATATGAGGATTTATTTTTTTTTGAATAAACCCCTTTAACTATGTTCTAATCTAAATCTTTTAGAATTAGCGTGTCCCTCGGTAAGAAGAAAGATCTAAATATTTTAAAATTTCTGTGGATAATATTTCAATGAATTAATTCAGCTTTAACAAATGCTTTATAGTTTCATCATAATTAAGTTTTTGAAGATGGCGAAAAATATGCCCACTTATAACTTCTTCTTACACCTAAATAAAATGAATTTTTTTGAAACTCATTTTGATTTTCAACACATTTGTGCTTTTATTTAACTTTTAAATACATTTGCTCATTTTATTCAAATTTTTAGCACTTAATCTTACTAATTTTGCTCTCATTTTTCTCTATTTCTACTTTGTCTACTTATTGTCTTTGGCTATTAATTTAATGAAATCTAATTAAATAATCTTTATATTAAAAATATGGCAATATCATTGAGGTTATGTCTCAGTTATCTTTATTAATTAAATTCATCAAAATTTGCAAAATTTTGGTATAGAAATATGAAAAAAACTATTTTATTTTACTTAATCAAAAACTAAAAAATAAATAAATACATAATAGATAAAAAACATAATAAATAAAATAGATATAATTTATTTGCTAATATACAGTGCGTCAAGTGAAGTTTGACCCATAGACATAAACAAATTTAATAAAACTAAGAAAATTTAAAAAAAATGTTTTTGAGAAACTGATTATCTGATGATGTTATTTTTTTCTTAAAATGTAAATATTTTTTTAAGACTTTTTATTAAATTTAAATTATTTATTTTTTAACATTTATCCATTTAAAAAAAATTCATTTGATGTTTCATAAAAGAAGTACAAAATTTACATAAAAAAATATATTATACTTAAAAGGGATAAAAAGCAAGATAATTAAATATAATTTTATCATTTTGAATTATCGAAATCAATATTTTATTTTAGAACGTTTAATCATAAGCAATAAATTTATTAGAAAATTTTATTATTTTTAGCTAGTTTATCTAAAAGACTGTTACTTAATTAATTATTAACTTAAGAAACAGTAGTTGATTTAATTTCGCTCTCCTATAATTCATTTATATTCATTACTTCAAATTCTTTTTGTACATTCAAGATTCTACAGGTCATATCAATTGAACCTGTTGCTAAATACTTGTTATCATAAGAAAATGCCATTGATGAAATATTTTAAGCATGACCCTAAAATGTGCATATTAGGGAAAATCCATTTTCAGTATTCCAGATTTTACAAGTTTTGTCATAAGATGCAGTAGCAAGATATTTGCTATCTGCAGAAAAAATAATATGGGTAACTACTTAAGTATGTCCTTATATAGTGTTCAAGAGATTAAATTATTCTTTTACACTCCAGATTTTGCAAGTTGTGTCAGATGAACAAGTTGCAAGATACTTGCCATCATTAGAAAAAGTGAGTTGTTTAACATATTAGCTATGTGCTTAAATAGTGTGTATTAACTCAAATTTTTCATTTACATCATATATTTTACAAGTATTGCCATATGAAGCGGCGAGATATCTGCCATCTGGTGAAAAATATAAAGATGAAACAAAATGTTCAAATCCTTCAAATGTAGTAATAAGCTAAAATTCCTTTTATATGTTCCATATTTTAAAAGTTTAATCAGTTGAACTTGCGGCAAGAAACATGTTATCGGGGGAAATAGCAATTGTTATAATTAATTAAGTGTTACCTTAAATATTATGTAGGAATTTAAATCCTTTATGTACGCTCCAGACTTTACATGTTTTGTCAGTTGAATTAGTTAGTAAATAATTACCATCTGGAGTGAAAGCAAGACAATTAATAGAAAGTGTATGGGCTTCAATCTTATTTATAAGTTCAAATCCTCTTTCTGTACTCCATATTTTATAAAACCTTTCATCTGTAGTTGCGAGAAGCTTACCATCAGGGGAAAAAGCAACTGAGGAAATTACATAACTGTGTTTTTCATCCATCTTTATGAGCTCAAATCCTTTTTCTAAATTCCAAATCTTACAAGTGGTATCACCAGAGCCTGTAACGAGTTACTTTGCATCTTGACTAAAAGCAGCTGAATAAATTTGTTTTGTATGTTGGATGATATTAACTAGTTAGAATCCCTTTTCTACATCCCAAATCTTACATGTTGCATCAGCTGAAGATGATGCAAGGTATTTACTATTTGCAGAAAATACAACAGAGAAAACTGAATATATATGTGCTTTAATTGTATCTATAAGTTCATATCCTTTTTCAACATTCCAAATCTTAAAGGTATCATCTTAAGAGCTAGTTGCGAGATATTTGCCATTTGGAGAAAAAGCCACTTAAGAAATCCAATAAGTATGTCCTTTAAGTGTTTATATTAATTTAAATCCATCTTCTATGTTCCATACTTTGCAAGTTTAATCTTCAGAACCTGTTGCAATTAATTTACCATCAAAAGAAAAAGCAACTGAGAAGATTTTTTTTTAATCATGTGCATTAATTGAATGAAGAAGCTAGAATCCTTTATCTACATCCCAAATTATGCAAAGACTGTTAAAGGAAGCTGTAGCTAAATACTTGCTATCTGCAGAAAATGTAACTGACAAAATTGCAGAATTATTTCCTTCAAGTGTGTGATGCAGTGAGAATCCTTTTTCAATATTCCAAATTTTGCATGTTTAATCTTCTGAAGCTGTTGCTAAATATTTACTATCTCGAGAAAAAGTTACTTAGGTAACAGGACTAGTATGTCCTTCAATTTTATTTACTAGCTCTAAACCATTTTTTATACTCCAAATTTTGCAAGTGTTATCATCAGAACCAGATGCTATATACTAATCGTTGGGAGAAAAGGCAACTGAGGAAATCTTCTAAGTATGTCCTTCGATCTTATTTACTAGTTTGAATTCTTATTATGAGTCCCATATTTTGCAAGTTTTATCAGCTGAACAAGCTATGAGATATCTTCCATCAGTAGAAAAAGTCACTGAATGTATTTTTATATATTCTGTTTGAATAGCATGCAAGAGTGCAAATCCCTCTTTCGCATTCCAGATTTTGCAATGATTATCACTTGAGCTTGTTGCTAGATATTTTCCATTTTCAGAAAAGGCAACTGAGGTTATGGGTCTGGTGTGTTCAGTTTAGATAGTTTTTAAGATATCGAATTCATTTTCTAAATTGAAAATTATGCAATTTTTTTCTTCTGATATAGTTGCTAGATACTTTCCATCAGTAGAAATTGAGGATATTGTCAGATCAGAATGGTAATTTTAAATTGTCTTTATAATTTAAAGACTTTGTGAATTATAAACATTGATTACTTAATTTTTAGAAGTGATTATTATATCCTTTAAGGAAATAGACGATTCAGCTTGAATTTTGTTTTAGTCTAAAAGCGTGAATCCTTTTTAAAAATCCCCTTAAAATATTTAATTGTTTATTAAATTAACAAAGTATTACTATTTATTAATTGATAAACACGATATATGAGATGCGAATGTGAAAGAGGAAATTATTTCAAAAGTTTTGGAATTTATCTCAAACAGAGACTTTTTTGTATGAGTAACAAAAATATTTTTTGCGCTTTCGTAATAAATATTTTTCAATGGGGTATTAGTAATCTGCTTTGATAATAATTATTGAGAATTATTTTCACCTATCTCAAATTTATTAATAAAGCCACTCTCAGTGATAGATACAAGATTATTTTTTGATAGTATTGCTTTGTTAAATTAATAAATGTTATCTGAGTCCATTTATTTTTAGAAACCACCAAATATTGTATTTTTCGTGTTTGAACTTTCATAATATTCTAAGTTTTGATCTTCAATTAAAGAGTCGCTTAGATTACAATCCTAAAACTCAGCTAGCATTTGAGATTAAGAAGTAATATATGCTAAGGAAAATGAACATTTATTTAAAATCAAATTTGGATATAAAAATTTAGAAAGAAACAGAGCTGACAATAGATTAGAAGCTCCAATATCTATTTAGCTCTTTTCAGTGGTTTTAGAAATTTTCGACTTCTTTAAGTATTAAATGTATTTATTTGTCTTAGATATATCTTCTTAGCTATATGTTTAGTAGAAAAATTATGATTGAATATCAGATTTCATAAGTTTATAAAGTTTTAAAAGAATTTGTTGTTCTGATGCATTTTTTTCACTGCTCATGATGATTCTCTTGTTAATGTTGAATTGTTTCAATTTGGAAATGTCTAAATTAAAGATGTTTTCTTTATGTAGGTCAAAATCATACTTAATGGCTCTAGCAGCAAAGAATTCAAAAAGAGATTTATGTCTAAACTCGAATTCTTATGATTAAATTTCTTCAACTTTGTATTTATCCACAAAAGTTTAACTTTCTTTATGTTGATTTTTACTGTTTTTACCTTCAAGTTTCAATTAAATTCTCGTAATAACTCTAGAATCAACATAATTTATTAATTTTTAAATGATTTCATTTTCATCTATTTTATTTTATTTAAAGACAAGTGATACTTCTTCTCTAGGTTAAAATTTAATCTAGTCTCTAGTTGTTGAAAGAAAATTTGATTTTTAGCCCTTTTAAATAAACATATGCATTGCTATAGATTAGAAATATTCAAAGTAGCAAGATTCTACCTTTTCTGCTATAGTTTATCTTTGTTTTTCGTTTAATGTAAGGTATTTTTTTTATTGAACGAATATTTGAGCTTATTTTTTGAATTACTAAGAGAAAAATAACTCCTAAATGTGAATTTGGTCTGAAGCTTGCTGGAAAGTGTTCAAAGTTCTTTCGTCATTTAGGTCAATATCTGAAATCATTCTTGTTGTGAGATATAAATTAATTGGTAATTTTAGCAATTCAGTTAGTTAATTATTACTAAATATAATTTTTTTAAGTTTTTCATGCTATTCTAAATCAAAATCTACTTAATTTTCTGATTATTGTTAGTTTTTATACTTCTCTAAGTAATCTTCAATGTCTTGATTTGTTATTTTTTCCAGTTTGAAGATTCCATATGAATCACTATGACCTTTGTTTCCTTAATTGTCATAGTAATTAAAGTAGACTTTAGCATCAGAAATTGTAATTTTTTCTAATCTAGAAGTCACAATGACTAGAGTATTCACCCATTCGTTAAGATTTAACTTTTGGTAAACCTTAAAATAATCACCTGTATATTCATCATAGCCATCAAGCATGATTAGTTTATTTCTCTCAGATTTCTTTAAATTATCGATGTCTTTTCTCTTTATGTTTAAAGATTCTAAGTAATCTTCAATTGAAGGTTTTTCTTTATCTAACGAGTTGCATTTAATTAAAAATGGTATGAAATCAGTTCTATTGTCACTTTTATATTTTGAATTATCATTGAGAAGTTCTACTTCAATTTTTTTCAAGAGCATCGACTTTCCAGAACCTCCTTCTGCCAAAATTGATATGATTTTACATGTTGATGTTTAATTAGCTTAGTCATTAGCTTTTGTTTCTTCTTAAGAAAATACAAAGTTAGGGGTAAGGAAATAATCAAAAATTTATTTCACTGCATCTTTTTCATCTGTTTTTAAATTATAGCCATCTTAATATGTAATCTATTAATTAATATACAAATGAATAGCTTCGAGCAAAGCATCATCTTTGTGGGTTATTTCGAGATTTTTCTATCTTTACTTGACACTTTATTCCCAAATTTAAACAAAATATTTAGCTAATTGTTTGTCTAAATCTTTTTCATTCTAAATATCATATGCGAAGTTATCGAAGTCTGACTTATCATCTAAATGCTTAGTCATTTATTACTTCTGCTAACTAATTTGATTCAAAATTTGAGTTTTATCAAGTTAATTATCAATAAACTCAGCCATAACTTAATTATATTCGTTGACAATCTTAACAGATTTTTATTTCTCCATTAAATAATTTGAGATGATATTATTCATCATGTCTTTAAATTCGTTTTAGCTTTAGACTGATAAGATTTAAGCAAAATGTAGAAGTAATTAAGCTTTTATGTATCTAAATTAATGACTCTATGCTATTAAATTAGCTACACTCTTAAGCTAATCAATAATTCCATCAGAATACTCTTCCACCTATAAAAACTTCTATTAATTGATAATAAGTTCTCTCTTATTCTGTTCTTCTAATTTCTAACGAAGTTCTTCAAAATTATCCTTTATTTACTACTTTGACAACAAATAGTTCAATTGCATATAAACAAATAATCGAGTATCATTATTTTTAATTTTATCGCACTCTTCCAAGTAGAAAATAATTTCTAAAATCTGATCTGAAAGATTCTCTCCCATGTATTAAACCTTTTTTAGCCATAAAGATAACATATTGTTGGATATATTATTGCTATTGTAATTAGAATAAACACCTAGCCCTTACTTAATTGACCCTATAGCAGTATCAGAAGTTAATTTTTCTGCTATCTTTTTTATATCATCTATGAAACCTTTCAGCTTTTTGAAATCGATTTCTGTTAAATTTTTGATAGCACCTGCAATACTGACAAATCCAGCTCCAAATTTAGCAACTTCAACTATTTTCTCAATAATTTGCATAGCAATGTGCTTGTTTGCTTCATCTAAACCTACTCTTTAAGAATTCAAAGATTTTAAAATGTCAAAATATTAAAATAAATCTAAACAAGGATGTCTCTCTTTATTTTCTTTACAATAAACAATGAGTTTTTATAACTTTTCGCTTATCTCATTAATATCAGATTGCACGGATGACTTAGAATCGTTTTATTTAATAATAAGAAAATAGTTAATTAGTAAATTTATCATGTCTATGACTTTTGGTCTAATTTCTTACAAAACTATTTACTCTCTGAAATCATATAAAGTTTTTTCTATTATCTATCTTACTTCAGTTTCTAAGACATTTAAGCTTTCTTCTACATCACTCTCTTCTTTGATGGTAAAAAATTCATTATATGATTTATTAAATTTTTCAAACTTTTTATTAATTCGTTATTCTTCCTTCATTCTATCATCTTAGTTTTAAATTTTTGTACTTTTGTGTTTGATTTCTTTTCTTATTTGTTAATATGAAGCTGGTTCCACAGCAATTACTTTTTGTTTACTGCCACAGACTCCTCCTCCTCCTAAAATTCTATTCTTCTAAGCTTATTTATATAAATCTTGACATTAGTTATTTTCTTTATATTTCAAGTATTAACTATCTATTTCGAGTTTTAATACTTTTAATACTTTAAGCTACTTATTATCAAATTTTAAAGAGCAAACATTTTATTGAGTTTCAGTATATTTATTGATTTATTATTCATGTGAATCAATTCTCATCAAATTTTGTTTTTATATCTAGCTTAATAAGTTTTACCAAGATTATTCAACGAATTTATTTTTTACTTTATTAACTGAGAAGTAAAAATTCTTCTAATTTCTAAATTTAATGTTTGCATTTGGAGTTTGTTATGTTTTTTCTTCAAATAATTTATCTTTTCCACTAATTGACTTTTCAATTTTTAATCTGAATTAAGGAAAACCCAATTAATTTTCAGCGATATAAGTTAATTTTTTATTGAATTTCTTTATTTGATTTTTCTTAATTAAATTAAGCAAGTTCTGTCTTTAAATCTAAGTTAAAGAAATATTAGTTTAATAATTTGCTTTGTTAATATTATTATTTAAATATTTTCCTTTTTATTAATCTATTTAGATGTTTAATATTTCTTTTATTTTTGAATAGAATTTGCAATTGTTTCCATGGTCTTATTGTTATTTTTATGACTTTTAATCTATAAAAAGTTCTACTTTTTCAATACATTAATACTAACATCCACTTTTCTTTCTGAAATATTCCTTTTAATCATTCTAAAATGAATCGCTATTAGGCAAAGAAATCCATTCTGCTTTACATTTTTTTTGTTTATCATTTAGATAAGTAGCTTAACCTTTTGAAAGTTAAAACTGTTTCTAAGGATTCTATTCATTTTGTGCTTTTTCTTGGTTGCTTTTTTCACTCTTTTCTGCTATTTTTGATTGGAATAAACGAGATGGTTATCCTGAAGACGCTTTTTTTTAATAAGATTGACAAATTTTATCTCTCAAGCTATTTAATAAAACCCTTTTTTAAATATGCCATCCATTTTAGAGGTATTTGAGAGCAAAATATTCTTAATACTTTTCTACTATATCTACCATAATATGAGGAGATTTTTTTTTTGAGTAAACCTCCTTAACTTCTTTGTAATCTAACTCTTTTGTGATTAGCTTTTCTCTTGGAAAGAAGAAAGATCTAAATATTTTTAAATATCTTTAGATAATATTACAACCTATAGATTCATCTTTAATAAACGCTTGATAGTTTCATCATAATTAAATGCATGTAGATGGTGAAAAATATGACTACTTATAACTTCTTTTTACACTTAAATAAAAGGAATTTTTTTGAAACTCTATATGGTTTTCAACACATTTATACTCTTTTTTTACTTTAAAATAAGCTTAGTCTATTTATTTAAATTTTTAGCTTTTAATCTTATTTATTTTACTCTCATTTTTTTCCTAATACTGCTTTTTATACTTTTTGTCTTTGATTATTAATTTAATGAAGCCTTTAAAGATAAATAGTCTTTAGTTTAAATGAATGAATAATTATTGAGGTTTTGTCTCAGTTTATTAAATTAATTCACTAAAGATTGCAATATTTTGGTATAGAAATGAGAGATTAATTAATAATAATAAAATAATACAAAATAGATCAAAAAATAATAAATAAAATAGTTAGAATTTACTTGCTAATAAAATTAATAAGAAATCTATTCTTATCATACAAAATTGCAAAATTTAATCAAAAATTAATGTTTAAATCAATCATAATTTCTTTATAAGTATTTTTTTCAATTAAGTAATTGATCTTAGATAAATCAATTATGTACTGATCAAATATATTAACTCTTTTGTATGAAATTTTTGTTACTATTTGGCAGGAGGTTATAATATTGAATAATAATCGGTTTATTATTAAATAAAAATACAAAAACCTTGCTATGCTACCTAAAAAAACTTTTTTTCGTACCCCCGCCCCCCTCCTTAAGGAATTTAAGTAAAGATGGATAATTAAGATTTTTTTAAATAAATGACAATAAATACTTTAAGAATATCTTTGCAATAGGCAATTTTAATAAGAAGGCTACAGAAGTATTTTCGAAACATTTAACTAATGGGAAGAATTAACCGAATATTATATAATTTTAAAGACTTCTTTTAAATAATAATTTTTTTTACTATTAATCTAAATGATCATTCCTTATAAATTAACACCAAGTACTAATGATAATTTATACCATATTTAATTGACAGTTAAAACTATAAAAATATTTATATTATTTTTAAGTAAAAAAATATGAGTCTATTTTATAAATAAATAAAATATTTCATCAAAAATTAGTTTTAACTTTTAAAATAAAACTAATTTATTGCTACTAATAAAATAATTAGAATTATTTATTTTATTTTAAAAGTCATTTTAGTTTGGAATTTTTTTTGTTTAGAGTAAAATAGAAAATATTTTAATTTGTATTAGATAGCGATTCTATTATATAAATGTAATAGATAATATCATTATAGATATTTAGTTTAACTGTTATTAATTAGCTATAAATAAAAAAGATATTAGTATATTTGTAGATAAGTGAGTAGGCACTTTGATTAATTGAAAAGATATTCTGATAAGAATAATCTTTTAAAAAATCAAAATTAATATCTTTAAAGATCTTTAGTGTTTTTGCTTTTACTCTATATTAAATTATGATCGCAAAAAGTTACAGTAAAACCTATCAAATTTTGAGCCAGTAAAAATTGAACAAAAGTTTTGATCCCATATTTAAATTTTTCATTACAAAATCTGTCTATAAAGTGGAGATATTTGCATTTGGGAAAATCATTTGGTTCTGTCATTGCGTAGTACAAACAGACATCACTTTAAAAATATATTTTAAGATTAATGGATAGGATCTTTTATTAGATAAAATTAACAAACAAAAAATATACTTTCATAAAAACTATACAATTCATTGATTTAATAACAATATTAATTAATTAATAGGACTTTTAGTCTGTTTTTCCTTTTACTCTATTTTATGTAATAAAAAGTAAAGTTATTTGTATATTTAAATAACTCTAATTTCTTTTATAATAAAGCTAATTTTCCTTTTTATTTTGAAGAAATAAAGTGACTTAATTAATTTATTTTAGCATAAAAAATGGTTATTTTGGATGATTGATAAAATATATTAAAAATTTTAAAAGATACTGTTTAATTTTGCTTACCATCTTATTTGTTAAAAATAAAAATTTAAAAATAGAAAGTTGTTAGTATATTTGAAAATTAATTAAGATTTCTTCTTGATTTTTAACCAATTTTCCTTTAGAGGCGATTTAATCAAACTTCTTTTATTATTAAGCTGATTCTCCTATTTTTATAAAAGAAATAAAGTGAATATGTTAATTTATTTTAGCATTAAAAAATGGTTTTTTTGGAAGATTGATAAAATATATTAAAAATTTTAAAAGATACTGTTTAATTTTGCTTACTATCTTATTTGTTAAAAATAATAATCTAAAAATAGAAAGTTGTTAGTATATTTCAAAATTAATTAGGATTTCTTCTTGATTTTTAACCAATTTTCCTCTCTTGACGTTTTACTCTAATTTCTTTTATTATTAAGCTAATTTTCCTATTTATTTTGAAGAAAAAAAGTGAATTTGTTAATTTATTTTAGCATAAAAAATGGTTATTTTAGATGATTTATAAAAAATATAAAAAATTTTAATAGATAATGTTTATATTGATTGCTTGCTTGCTATGTTATTTGTTAAAAATAATAATTTAAAATAGAAAGTTGTTCGTATATTTCAAAATTAATTAAGATTTCTTCTTGGTTTTTAACCAATTTTCCTCTCGTGACGTTTTACTCAAATTTCTTTTATTATTAAGCTGATTCTCTTATTTTTATAGAAGAAACAAAGTGAATATGCTAATTTATTTTAGCATAAAAATGGTTACTTTGGATGATTTATAAAATATATTATAAATTTTAAAAGATACTGTTTATATTGATTGCTATCTTATTTGTTAAAAATAATAATCTACAAATAGTAAGTTGTTAGTATATTTCAAAATTAATTAAGATTTCTTCTTGATTTTAACCAATTTTCCTCTCTAGGCGTTTTACTCTAATTTCTTTTATTATTCAGCTAATTTTCCTATTTATTTTGAAGAAACAAAGTGACTATGTTAATTTATTTTAGCATAAAAAATGGTTATTTTGGATGATTTATAAAATATATAAAAAATTTTAAAAGATACTGTTTATATTGATTGCTATCTTATTTGTTAAAAACAATAATCTAAAAATAGAAAGTTATTAGTATATTTCAAAATTAATTAAGATTTCTTCTTGATTTTTAACCAATTTTCCTCTCGTGACGTTTTACTCTAATTTCTTTTATTATTAAGCTAATTTTCCTATTTATTTTGAAGAAAGAAAGTGACTATGCTAATTTATTTTAGCATAAAAAATGGTTATTTTAGATGATTTATAAAATATATAAAATTTTTAAAAGATACTGTTTATATTGATTGATTGCTTGCTTGCTATCTTATGTTAAAAATAATAATAATCTAAAAATAGAAAGTTGTTAGTATATTTCAAAATTAATTAAGATTTCTTCTTGATTTTTAACCAATTTTCCTTTCTAGGCGTTTTACTCTAATTTCTTTTATTATTAAGCTGATTCTCCTATTTATATAGAAGAAAACAAGTGATTTTGGTATATATAAATTTTACATCTCTACAAAAACCTCTGTTTTTAGTAAAAAAGCAAACCCCTCAGCCTACTTTAAGTAAGTCAGTACCCCAGTTAAAAACCCCCAGTCGCATAGCGAAAGTGAATAGCAAAATG
>NW_002476248.1:0-80630 GCF_000189635.1 Tetrahymena thermophila SB210
AGGTTAAATATAACAAACCTGAACTTTAATAATTAATATATTATAAAGTTAAACTCAGCATAAATATGTTTCATAAAAATATTTATTATTTAATTTTGTTTTTTATAAATGTATTGATTAATTAGATCATTATTATTACATATATTTTTATTCATTCCCTAATAACTTTGTTTAAACCATAATCTGAAATATCTGTAATTATTTCATTTATAAAAATATGAACATTAATTGATATAATTTGTTAGAAATATTATTATTAGTCCCTTAAAATATCACTTTAAATATATCAAATATTAGCTAATGTTATTTTATATATTTATAGTGATTAGGTTATAATTACTTCTCTCTCACTATTTAAGAAAAATTATAAAATAATTTTTATTTCCAGAAAACTATTTCAAAATTTATAAAAATAATATTTAATTTTATCTAATCTTTACCTTTATCATCATTATAGAATATGTGGTTTGAATAATATTAATGATAATGATTAATTTTAGAATAATCATCAAAGTATTAATAATAATCTTATTCTTCAAATTCTTTTTGAGCTAGAATAATCAAAAAAATAAATTCAATCATATTTTATTCAAGAAGAATAATAAATAATCTCAATAAATTTCATTAATTGATTATTCGAATACAGAATAAATTCAATAATAAAAACTTAAATATTCAATAAGTAAAAATTTTTTAGATATTTAGATAGATTTAATTAAAAATAAATAATTATTTAATTATAAAATAAATGAATAATTAAATTGCTAAAATCAATTAAATAATTTAGTTTTTTAATAATGAAAAATATATTAATTAAATAAAATTAAAATCCTAATCTTAAAAAAATTTATTCTAAAAATTTTGAAAAATTTATAAATCCATAAGACAATTTAATCATGACTTATGCTTTTAAGATTGAATAATTTTATTGAAAATAACATTGATGTGTCTTAATTAAATATTTTTAAAATTTTTGAATTTTAGTGTCTTAATTAAGGAGAATCTACGGTATATGTATGATTATTTGTTTTTAAGATAAAAATAATTATTACTTTTTTATTTTTTTTTCATTTTTTTAAAAAAATTAATATTATTTTAATTAATTTGCTTTTGAATAATTAACGATAAAATTGAGATATACTATTATATTTGAAAACTAATTAAAACTTCATCGTGATTAGGATTTTTTAATCAGCTTAACTATAAATAGTTATTATCAAAATATCTTTTGCATATATAATTTTCACATCAAAACAAAATTAACTGGTTTTAGTAAAAAAGCAAAACATAGTCTACTCTTAAAAAGTTAATAATTTAGCCAAATTCTCACCTCTATGGGATAGAATTAATAAAAATCGAAATAGATCGAAGCATTTTATAAATAAATAGTAAAAGAAATATCAGTAAAGATCCCCAAGGAGTGTCAGATACAAAAGCATGGTTTGAAAGAAATAATCAAATTAATCATCAATCAGAAATAATATTTCTAAAATTTCGAGTACTTAAGCAGCGGTGCTTACTCGCTCGTCTTAAAGGCTAAAAATATTTAGAAAAATCGCATGGTTGCCCTTAAATTCCTAACATGTACTAGCAAAGAGGGTTTGAAAGGCATCGAATCTTTGAAAAAAGAATATGAATTGCTTCAGAAATTCAGCTAATCTGATTTTTTGGTAAATGTCTACAATTGCTTCTATCTAATGGAACAAGACGTAGAAGAGGATAAATATGGTAATGAAAAGTTGATTGTAACAGAAGAGAAGTCCTTTTTTGTGATGGAAATGGAGCTTTGCGAACGTATTAAAATTATAAATTTAGTTTTCTTCCATTTTTTTTGCTCCACCAATTTTTGAAAAATTCTTAAAAAGCTAATAAAATATGATACAATTTTATTTTTTACATTATTTATAATAATTGAAGTTCTTCCATTTTAAAAAAAGTCAAATTGATATTTATTTTAAGTCTTTTTGTATTTGATTAATTTTGAAGTAAAATTAGATTTGAGTTAAGCAAATTTAATTAATTTTGTAACTATAATAGAAATTATTTATTTTATAAAATTTCTAGAAGATTAATTAATCGAAATTTTATAATCTATTAACCAAAAATAATAATAAAAAATTTTATTTTATAATGCATTTTTTAATAATTAACAAAATTTATGAATAAAGTTTTATATAATTTAAAAAAACAAGATATTATCAATAAATTTATTTAAATAATAATTTTTATTTTTGTCAATAAATTTTAATTATTTATTTAATCAAATATTTAAAAATTAATTAAATAATTATAATTAAAATTTTATTTTTTAATTTAAATAAATATTTTAAAATAAATTAAATAATCGATTAAAAAATTTTAGAATTAATTTATCAAAATTCTTTGTAAAAGATTAAAAAATTAGTCTAAATTTAAAATTTCAATATAATCTAATAAATAAGAAAATTAGTTTATTTCTATGTAGTTTTAATTGATTTTAAATTATATAATTTTATTAAAATTAATTTAAAATGTTAGTTGATAAAAATTTTTTAATTATTTAATTTAATATAAATAAATAAATTAAACAGTAAATATAATTTAATTAATTATTAATTTTAATTCATAAACATTTTTACATTAAAATACATTTTAAATTTAATATAGAGCAAATTTTAAATATATTTTTCTTTAATTTCATAAATATTAAAAAATATTTGTTTATATTTTGTAAATAGAAAATCTTAAACAGCTTTTCGATTATTTAAGAAAGACATAACTACCCTCTTAAGAAATAAAGGAAATAATAGCTATTCAAATGTTAGAAGGATTAAATACCCTTCATATCAAAAATATCATGCACAGAAACATCAAGCCTCATAATTTCCTAGTTTGTCCTTCTCAAACTTATGGATTTAGCATTAAAATCTGTAAAATATTTTAATTTTTACAAAATTTATTAATTTAATAAATTATTTATAATCAAGGTGATTTGGGATTTGCATCTACTGTAACAAAATCGAAAAGCCATTACCAATCAAAGGTAAATATCAAATTATTATTTAAAATTAATCTTACATTATTTTAATCTATAGAATGGAACTGATACTTTCTTTGCTCCAGAGATAGAAAAAGGATAATCCAGAATTCAGGTTTTTAAACAAAATTAATCTTTAAATTTTTAATTTAATTTAATGTTTAAAGTCGGACCTGTTTTCTTTAGGACTAGTTTTACTTGAATTAGATAATCTAAATGTACTAAATGAAAATTGGATTGACTTTGATATAAAAGAAGAGATTTATTAAGGAAAAGGAATAGCTTCGAAATATTAGATTGATAGAAATTCTAATATTTATAAAATAGCTAAGATTTGCTTAAAACCAAATTATTTAGAAAGGAAAACTTCAGGAGACCTACTTTTTGAGCTAATTAAACTTCATGGAAAACCACTGAAATTCACACTATCTACTATGATATTAGAAGTAATAAATGCATTTACCAATTTTTATCTGGCTAATCTAATTAACTAGTAGATGCCTTAAATGGACTACTTATGGAGTCATTAGAGATTAAGAGCCTTTTGAATAAAAGATGAAAAAAATGGATATATATTATTACAAATATGAAAGCATTTTAAATAAAATAAACAAATAAATAGAGTTATAGCAATTATTATAAGACTAAAAATAGCCATTTCATTAAAAATATTTAAATTAATTTTAAACTTTGCTTCTTGATAATAAAAATTAATTTAATAAAATCTTTGATCTGAATTTTTTATCACTTCAATTTGAAAATTTGATCATTGATTTCTTAATTTTTTTAATTTTAAATTTTGGAATATTTTTAAAATTTTTTGAACTTATTTAAAAAAAATTAAATTACTTGAAATAGGTGACAAACATTAATTATTATTTTTTTTATTGATAGGAACAAATTCTATAATAATCATAATAAATATTCAATAGAATTAATGAACTTCAAAAAAATAATGTAATAATATTGTAAATAATATTTATAAGATTATATAAAATTTTTTTTGCATTTATTAAAAAAAAATTAAATTACTTGTAATAGTCACAAATATTAATTATTATCTCTTCATTGATAGGAAAAAATTCAGTAGTAGCCATAATAAATATTCAATAGAATTAATGAGCTTCAAAAAAATAAAGTAATAATATTATAAATAATATTTATATTTTACATTACATATTCTATTCAAATTAATTTCTTATTTTAATTAAGCTAAAAAATAATGAGTAAGATTATTTTAAATTTTTTTTGCACTTACTAAAAAAATTAATTACTTGTAATAGGAGACTAACATTAATTATTAAATCTTCATTAATAGGAAAAAATTCCGTAGTAAAGATATTAGCTTCATAAAAATAAAGTAAAAAGATAAAAATATTTATATTTTGCATTCCAAGTTATTAATTTTATGATATTGAAACAATCTTTTTTCTTAGCAAACTTAATTTGAGAAGGATGCACAGATCTTACTTGATAATACAGATTCAAGAATAAAGAGAAAAGATGCTAGTAAACAATTTACAAAAGTAGAAACACTATCCAAGCTATTAAAAAGTCTATATGAAAATAAGAAATATGTAAATAATTTCCAAATTCTTAATTTTGGAAGCTTTGGTATGGTATTATCTACTAAAAAAGTTGAGTTCAACAACAAGGAAATAGTATTAAAAATACAAAAGATTGTTGATGAATAAGAAATTAAAAATGAAATTAGAATAATGTAATAATTAAAAACACCTTTAGTTGTCTAGCTATATGACAATTATATCATAGAAAAAGCTACAGCACCTGAAAAATATGTAGTTTTCGAATTAGAAAAGTGTTCATGTAAATTCTTATATGACAATTTATAAATTTGCAAATATTTTACTTTTTTATTCAATTAAATTTTAATTTTAAATATACCACATAAAGTGTTTTAATGGTATATTAGGCTAAGATGGCCATAAATAAAGCTATGCATTTATTGTTGAGGTTACAATATGAATAATAAGTTTATCATATTATTTTTTGCAAAAAAGGTACACTTTAGGAATATCTAGAAAGATAAGGGAAAGAAGGAGAGTTTAGTGATGAAGAAAAATTGAATATTGCAATCCAAGTAATTGACTCTGTCAATTATATTCATTGTTTCAATATTATTCATAGAGATATTAAACCTGACAATGTTTTGGTTTGTTTAGATGGCAATCAACTTGAAGTCAAACTGTGTAATTATACCTCTCATTTTTTTTTTAAAAAACAATTCAATTATTTTTAATATAAGGCGATTTTGGATTATCAACTTAACTTGAAAAAAATTGTGAATAGATTGAAATTTTAGATGTAAATTATTAAATTAATTTATTATTATCAAGAAATTTTAATATATTTTAGTGGGTAGGAAATTGGGCTTACATGGCACCTGAAATTTTAACTAAAATTGAAGATAATTAATATAAGATATATTCTAAAAAAGTAATTATTGTTATAACAACTTCTTAACAAATACAATAAATTTTTGTTTTAAGTCGGATTCTTATTCAGTTGGTTTACTATTATCTTTGCTTGACAATTACTTAATTTTGAAAGAAAATACAGGATCTACTTTCATTATGATGACTTCAAATTAATATGATGAGCCTTTCAAAGACATAAATATTAAGCGAGACACTGAAATATTTAAATTTATTCAACTATTAGTTGTCTGGGAAAGAGACAAAAGAACTTCTCTTTCTGTTATTGTTGAATAGAATTCTGAAAAATTCAAAACAAACTAAAATGATATGAAATAAATTATATCATAGCATTATTTAGGTCCTATATAAAATGTTGAGACTGTAAACATAGGATCTTTAGGAACATTGGTTTCTAAAAATTAGATTCCAATTTAAAAAATCAAATAAATAAAGATAAATCGTATGAAGGATTTGTATAAAATTACAAAATTTCAAGTTATCGAAATAGTTTTAAGGTAATTATATTAAAATTAAATATCCACAAATTTTCAATTAAAAATTAAATAATTTAATAACATTTAATATTTTTGATAGAAATTATGAATGATTTGATACATAATCATTTATGATGGATACATCCTTTCTATAAAAATTTTTTAAAATTTTAAATTAAAGATAGAATTATTATCTATTAATACAATCTACAATAAACAAATAAACTTTATTATGTAGTTAATAATAAAATCTATTAGGAAGGTAAGTAAAATTTACAAAAATATTGAATATGCAAAAAAATTGCAAATAAATAGTTAAAAATTGGTATAAAATTTAGATAAATTTATAAAATGTTGCCCACTAATTAAATATAAATAAAAGTTAGTAAGAAAAATTTTTTTTATAAGTGGTATATCAAAATTACCTCTTGATAATTATGTGCTTGTCATTTACTAACTTGCTTGCTTATTTATTTACTTACTAACCAAATAAAAAATAACTATTTCTTTACTTAATTACTCATTACAACACCACTAAAATACTAACGAAAACCATAGTTTTTTACTATCCTTTCTCCTCCATATTTATTTAATTCGTTATCTATTCTTATATTTCAAGTTGGAATAATATTGATGCAAAGAGTGCAAATGATTTAGGCAGAGGAATAGCATAGTGCAAAAATATCATAACTTTGAAGCTTGACTTAAGGTAAAAATTTAATTGATTGATAAACTAATAATTGATTATTTTAAGCTTTTGAATTAGTTATTAGCTAATTAAGCCAGCTTATCATTTACTTATTTGCTTATTTATTTATTTACTTACTTACTTATTAACCAAATAAAATATAACAAATTTATTGACTTACTCATCACAACACAACAAAAATACTAACCAAAACCATACGTTATTTATTCTTATATTTCAAGTTTTAATAAAATTGGTGCAGAGGGTGCAAAAGATTTAGGGACAGGAATAGCCTAGTGCAAGAATATCACAACTTTGAAGATTGACTTAAGGTAAAAGTTTAATTGATTAATTGATAAACTAATAATTGATTATTTTAGGCTTTTGACTTAGTTATTAGCTAATTAAGATAGCTTATCATTTACTAAATTGATTATTTATTTATTTTCTTACTAACCAAATAAAATATAAAGAATTTCTTTACTTACTCATCACAACACAACTAAATACTAACCAAAGCCAAAGTTTTTTAGCATCCTTTCTACTCTATATTTATTTAATTCGTTATTTATTATAATATTTCAAGTGGTAATAATATTGGTGAAAAGGGTGTAAAAGATTTATGCACAGGAATAGCCTAGTGCAACAATATCACAACTTTGACGCTTCACTTAAAGTAAAAATTTATTTGATTCATTGATAAACTAATAATTAATTATTATAAGCTTTTGACTTAGTTATTAGCTAATTAAGCTAGCTTTTCATTTACTAACTTGCTTATTTATTTATTTATTTATTTACTTACTAACGAATTTCTTTAATTACTCATCACAACAAAACTAAAATACTAACGAAAGACATAGTTTTTTAACATTCTTTCTCCTCCATATTTATTAAATTGTTATTTATTCTTATATTTCAAGTGGGAATAATATTGGTGCAGATGGTGCAAAAGATTTAGGCACAGGAATAGCATAGCTCAAGAATATCACAACTTTGAAGCTTGACTTAAGGTAAAAAATTAATTGATTGATTGATAAACTAATAATTGATGATATTAAGCTTTTGATTTAATTATTAGCTAATTAAGCCAGCTTTTTATTTATTAATTTGATTATTTACTTATTTACTTACTTACTTAATTACCTAATAAAATATAAAGAATTTCTTTACTTACACGTCCCACAGCTAAAATACTAAATAATAATAATTTTTTACCATCTTTTCTCCTTCATATTTATTTAATTCGTTATTTATTCTTATATTTCAAGTTGGAATAATATTGGTGAAGAGGGTGCAAAAGATTTAGGCATAGGAATAGCCTAGTGTAAGAATATAAGAACTTTGACACTTCACTTGAGGTAAAAATTTAATTGATTGATTGATTGATTGACGCTTCACTTAAAGTAAAAATTTATTTGAATCAATTGATAACTAATAATTGATTATTATAAGCTTTTGACTTAGTTATTAGCTAATTAAGCTAGCTTGTCATTTACTAATTTGCTTATTTATTTATTTATTTATTTATTTATTTATTTATTTATTTATTTATTTATTTATTTATTTATTTATTTATTTATTTCCTTACTTACTTACTTACTTACTTACTTACTTACTTACTAACGAATTTCTTTACTTACTCATCACTACAAAACTAAAATACTAATGAAAGCCATAGTTTTTTAACATCCTTTCTCCTCCATATTTATTTAATTGTTATTTATTCTTATATTTCAAGTTTAAATAAAATTGGTTCAGAGGGTGCAAAAGATTTAGGCACAGGAATAGCCTAGTGCAATAATATCACAACTTTGATGCTTGACTTAAGGTAAAAATTAAATTGATTGATTGATAAACTAATAATTGATTATTATAAGCTTTTGACATAGTTATTAGCTAATTAAGCTAGCTTGTCATTTACTAACGTGCTTATTTATTTATTTACTAACAAAAAAAAATATAACGAATTTCTATACTTACTCATCACAACTTAACTAAAATACTAACTAAAGGCATAGTATTTTAACATCCTTTCTCCTCCATATTATTTAATTCGTTATTTTTTCTTATATTTCAAGTTTAAATATTATTGGTGCAGAGGGTGCAATAGATTTAGGCACAGGAATAGCTATGTGCAAAAATATCACAACTTTGACGCTTTGTTTATTGTAAAAATCTATTTGATTGATTAATAATAACTTATTTATTTCATTATTTGATGATTTAATAATGTTATGAATATAATAATTTAAGAATAAAATAATATAAATAAATAAAATAAATCATCATATTATATTATGGTTTTTTTAATGTTGGAAACTATACAAATTCAAATGGATTTCTTTGTGTATTATAAAAACAAAAAATTATTTTTTATATTTTTTCAGATATAAAAATAGTTAAAAATCTTAGTTATAATCTTAAAACTATTAAATAATTATTTTATTATTTATTTTTAAATTTTTGATTGATAAAATTTTTATTTATTGAAATTATAACTTTTAATTTTAAAGTTTAGATAAATATACTAAAAATTAATTGAAGAATTTACTTAAGAAATAATTATAAGCTGATGTAAAATATAATTAGTTCAATTTATAAAATATTGATTTATTTAAACTAATAAAATAGATAGCTATCGATTGACATTAGCGAAAGGTTAAATATAAAAACTTGAACATTAATAATTAATATATTAAAAAGCTAAAATATGTATAAATACATTTCATAAAAATATTTATTTTTTCATTTTGTTTTTTATAAACGTATTGATTAATTAGATCATGATTATTACAAGTTTGATTGATACCCTAATAACTTTATTCAAATCCTAATCTGAAATTGTCAATCTCTGAAATATTTTATTTATAAAATTATAAACAGATGTGATTATAATTTATTAGAAATATTGTTATCAATCGCTTACTGTTTAAATATGTCAAACAATAGCTAATATTATTATTTATATATTTAAGCAAATTTAATTATTTATGGTTATAATTACTTCTCACTCACTACTTAATTAAAAATTATAAAATGACTTTTATTTCTAGAAAACTATTCAATATTAATGAAAATAATATTTAATTTTATCTAATCTTTACCTTCAAATTCATCACTATACTATAAAATGTGTGGTCGATATTATTTTAATGATCAGGATTAATTTCAGAATTATCATCAAATTGTTAATTGTAATCTTATTCTTCAAATTCATCCATTTAACCTTCATTTACATAAGAATACTGGACAAAATAATTATTGATTTTTGATTAAAAATTACCCATTTATTATTTCTGAATTTTTTTTTATTGTGTTTTTAAATAATAAAAAAATGATTTAAAATAATAACGAATTATTATAATAATTAACAAATTAAAGCAAAATTTACTTAAAAGCCATCCATATCTAATTTCTTATAATTTTAGAAAAATTGATGTACGAAGGGATAAACTGATTTAATTTCGTTTAAAACTTTTGTATCTAAGTGTCATTCAAAAATTTATAAATTAATTAAATAATTAAAGAGATTGCGAAAAATTTATTATAAAAATAATAATTTAATTGAATTTTCTTATTTTAATGATTAAATAAATAATTAAAATTTTCTAATGAAACTTGGAATAAAATATTTATGATTTGTAAAGTATTTATTAAAAAATATAAATTTTTCATTCAGTATTTATTTTTTTCTCTGTCTATTACCTGAGGTTTAATTATTACCAGATGAGACAATTTTTTTTAATTAGAAGAAAATAATTGATGATAAAAAGCTTTTGTAAATAATTTAATATTATTTACCAGATTCTAATTTTAGTAAAAGAGTTAGCTACTCATTATTTATATATCATAAATCATTGATAAATGTATACATAATTTTTCATATAGAATTAAATAATTTTCTATTGTTTAAAAAAAATAGTAGGATTTTTAATTTAAAATCGTGCCTTTTCCTTTTAATAGCATATACTGTAAATGCTCATTAATTAAGGCATTCCCTAAGTATCTTTTTTGCCTAAAAAAAAGTGCCTTATTCGTGGATATAGCCTTGAAAAAGGCAGTACCTACCTTAAGGCTCTATATATAATTGTGGTGAATATCAAATTTTTCTACATACTTTCTTTATTCTTGTAGGGATATAACGAAAAAATATATTTAAAAATGAAATAATTTTTTTAAGTATTTGAAATTCCTAACAAGTTTATGGCTTTTAGAAAAACAACAATAATTTTAATAATCCAAGTTGCGAGTAATGTATTTGCATAAAAATATTGAGGTCTGAAGATATTCAGCCATCTATAATTTAATTAGAATATATGTTAGAGAAGAAATATGATTAAGATAATAATATCTATTTGTCTGTATCTTGTAATTTAATTTACCTCAATGTGTTTAAAAGTGAAGTAAATTTCATTTTGATATATTTAAATAGAACAGCCAATAAAATAAATTTTAATATTCATGTACATATTTAGGATTTTTTTAAAAAAAATGTAATTCAAAGAGAAAAAATCTAATAAATTTGTTTGTTGTTTTCGAAAAGATTTATTATGAACTTTCTAAAAGGAAAAATGAAAATATTTATAGACTACATTAAACTTCTTGTTGCTTTTGCGAAATAAAAAATAAAATTTCAAAAGATGTTAGTATATTGAGAAATAAGTTAAGACTTTTTCCTTATGATCAATTATTAAAATACAGATAGATGCTATTGTATGAAAATAAAAGTGTTTTTCAATTAATTAATTAATTTTATTCACTCATTCATTCACTTAATTTTTAAATTTTAGCCTGAAATTTCATTCCACCAAAGTAATCAAAGACATAAAGAGCAGAAAGAAACTAATCTAAGTATGCAGATGTTTAGCTAATAAATTTCTATCAACTCTACGTTATAAGTCTAAGTTAAAAGCTATAATGCCTACAATAGAGTAAAACAATTAGTAATTAGCCCATTAAATAGTAATAACTATCATTGAGTTTCTTTAAGGCTTTCATATTTTTTTCGAATTAGATACTCAAATTTTTATTTCTATGTAATGAATATGTAAATTTTAATACTTAAAATAATTTAATTTTTATCTGTTTTATTTTGAAAAATGATTCATTCTTTTTAAAATAAAAATAAATATTAATTTATATTTAATAAAGTTTATTTTAACATATTTATTCAATTTCTTATTTTATTATATTTTGATTTGTTTCCATGTTAATATTTAACGATATAATTGAAGAGATGTTAGTATATTTGAAAAATAATTAAATCTTCTTTTTTATTGGCTAAATTAATCAAATTTCTTTGAATTAAGCTCTATAAATAGTGACACTCAAAGTCACTTTTGCATAAATAGTTTCACATTAAAATAAAAACACCAGTTTTTAGTTAAAAAGCAAACCTCTCAGCCTACTCTTAGTAAGTTAATAACCCAGTCAACCCCCCTAATCGCAAAGCGTTAATCAATAGCAAAAATGTCCAAAGCATTATAAAGCTAATTACTCAAAACAATCTCAGTGAAAATCCCCAAGGATTGCCAGATTCAAAAGGTAAATTTGAAAGAAATAATCAAATTGATGTTCAGCTAGAAAAAATATTTCTAAGATTTGGAGTACTTAAGTAGTGGTGCTTACGCTCTTGTCTTGAAAGCTAAGAACACTTAAGAAAATCGTATTGTTGCGCTTAAATTCCTAACATCTACGAACTAAGAGGATGCGAATGGAATCGAATCTATTAAAAAAGAATATGAAATGCTTCAAAAGTTTGGCTAATCTGATTTTTTGGTAAATGTCTATGATTGCTTCTATTTAATGGAAGAAGATGTAGAAGAGGATGAAGAAGGTAACGAAAAAACCATCTTAACAGAAGAGAAATCCTTTTTTGTGATGGAAATGGAGCTTTGCAAGTGTAATCAACATTATAATTTTCATCCATTTTTTTTTAGTCTCCCCATTTTTTTTAAAAACTATGAAGAATATCTTAAAATATGAAACAATATTATTTTTTTTATCACTTTTATAATAATTGAAGTTCCGCCATTTTAAAAAAGTTGATTTGTTTCTAAGTATCTTTGGATTTGATTAATTTTTTAGAAAGAATAGATTTGCGCTAAGCTGATTTAATTAATTAATTTTGAAAATATAATAGAAATTGTTTATTTTATAAAATTTTATTACTTTTAATTTTTAAAATACCCCACAAATACCACAAATAAGGTTTTTTTTAATTAAATTTTCATTGAATTTTATAAGGTTTCTTAATTAAACCTTCTAGAAGATTAATTAATCAAAATTTTATAATCTATTCCCCCATTATAACAATTAGAAATTTAATTTTATAAAATATTAAATTTTATTTTTAATAATTGACAATATTTAATGAATAAAATTTATATAAATTAAATTAAATAAATATTTCTTTAAAAATTTTTTGAATTAAATAATTTAATAATAGTTTTTATATTTTAATTTAAAATAAATCAAACTTTTTCTAATTTAATTTAATTATTTAATTATTTATTTTTAAATAATTTAATTAAATATTAATTAAAAAAAAATGATTAATTATTTAATTTAATAAAAAATATATTAAGATGTAAAGAAAATTAGTTTCAATTATTTAATTAAATTTAATAAAATTGATTATTAATTTTAATTTATTTTTAAAAATGTTTTCATTCAACTTTTAATTTCAAATAACAAAACTTTTTGAATACTTTTCTATTATTTATTAACTAATAAAAATATTTGTATTTTATAAATAGAAAATCTTAAACAGCTCTTCGATTTTTTCAGAAATACATAGTCACCTCCTAATGAAATAAAGGAAGTAATAGCTATTCAAATGTTAGAAGGATTGAATAACCTTCATGTCAAAAATATCATGCACAGGGATATCAAACCTCACAATTTCCTAGTTTCCCCTTCTCAAACTTATGGATTTACCATCAAGCTCTGTAAAAAATTTTAATTATCACTAAATTTATCAATTTAAAAAATTATTAAAACTAAAGGTGATTTAGGTTTTGCATCTGCAGTAACAAAATCGAAAAGCCATTATCTATCAAAGGTAAACATAGAAATATTATTTAAAATTAATCTTACATCATTTTAATTTATAGAAAGGAACTGATGCTTACTTCGCTCCTGAGGTAGAAAAGGGATAATCAAGAATTCAGGTTTTTAAATAAAACTAATCTTTAAATTATTAATTTAATTTTAATGCTTAAAAGTCGGACATCTTTTCTCTAGGGCTAGTTTTACTTGAGCTAGATAATCTGAATGTGCTAAATGATAATTGGATTGACTTGGATACAAAGGCAGAAATTCATAAAGGAAAAGCAATAGCTTCGAAATATTAGATTGATAGAAAGTCTAATATTTATAAAATAGCTGAGATTTGCTTAAAACCAAATTATTTAGAAAGGAAAAGTTCAGGAGACCTACTTTATGAGCTTATTAATCTTCATGGATAACCACTGAAATTCATACTCAGGTCTATGATATTAAAAGTAATAAATGCATTTATCATTATTATTATAAATAATTTTCCATTAAAAAACAATTAAAAGATAATATATTACATTAAATATCTGTGAATAGTTTTTAAAATATTAAAAATATATTAAATATAAGTTTAGACAACAAATATTAACTATTATTTTTTTAATGATAGGAACAAATTCCGTAGTAATCATAATATATGGTAAAAACATAATCATATTAATTTTTTACATTCTAAATTATTAATTTTAAGTTTGATAATAATTTTTTTTCTAAGCAAATTTAATTTGAAAAATAGGCACAGATATTGCTTGATAACACAGATTAAAAAATAAAGAAAAAAGATACTGAAAAACAATTTGTAAATAAAGAAATACTATCTAAACTATTACAAAGTCTATTTGAAAATAATAAATATGTAAATAATTTCCAAATTCTTAATTTTGGAAGCTTTGGTATGGTATTATCTACTAAAAAAGTTAACTTGAACAACAAGGAAATAGCATTAAAAATACAAAAGATTGTAAATGATTAAGAAATTTAAAATGAAATTAGAATAATGTAATAGTTGAAAACTCCATTAGTAGTCTAGCTATATGACCATTATGTCATAGAAAAAGCTACAGCACCTGAAAAATATGTAGTTTTCGAATTAGAAAAGTGTTCATGTAAATTTTTATATTTCAATTTATAAAATTTTTATTTTAGTTTTTTATTAAATTAAATCTTAATTTTAAATACACCACTTAAAGTATTTTAGTAGCATATTAATAATAAGTGATAAATTATGCATTTATTATTGAGGTTTTTATATTTATAATAATTTTATTATATCATTTATTGTAAAAAAGGTTCACTCTAAGATTATCTCGAAAGATAAACAAAAGAAGGAGAATTTAGTGATGAATAAAAACTGAATATTGCACTCTAAATAATTGACTCTGTCAATTATATTCATTGTTTCAATATTATTCATAGAGATATTAAACCTGAAAATTTTTTGGTTTGTTTGGATGGCAATCAACTTGAAATCAAACTGTGTAATTAACACTGATATTTTTTAATTTTTAAAAATAAGTTAATCATTTTAATATTAGGCGATTTTGGATTATCAGTTTAACTTGGAAAAGATTGTGAATAAATTGAAGTATAATGTGTAAACTTTTTAGTTACTATGTAAAAATCAAGAGATTTTAATATATTTTTAGATGGTAGGAAATATGACGTACAGTGCACCTGAAATTATAGCTAAAGAAGATGATTAAAATAAAATATATTCTAAAAAAGTAATTATTGTTATAGTTACTTATAAATAAATATACTAATTTTTTTTTTCAGTCTGATTCTTACTCAGTAGGATTACTATTATCTTTGCTTGACAATTACTTAATTTTAAATGAAATAGTAGGAATTACATTCCCAAGTATGGCTTTTGAATAATAAAATGAGCCTTTTAATAACATAAATATTAAGCGAAACTCTGAAATATTTAAATTTATTAAACTCTTAGTTGTCTGGGAAAGAGTAAACAGAGCGTCTCTTTCTACTATTGTTGAATAAAATACAAACTAATTCAAATCAAACTAAAATAAGATGAAAAAAATTTTATCATAGGATTATTTAGGTCCTATATAAAATGTTGAGACTGTAAACATAGGATCTGTTGCACCATTAATTTCTTAAAATTAAATTCCAATTTAAGACATCAAGAAAATACTGATAATTAGTATGAAGGAATTATATAAAATTACAGAATTTCAAGTTGTTGAAATATATTTAAAGTAATTATATTAAAATTAATTTAAATTATAAATAAAATATCATTTAAGAATTCGAATATAAGACTTAATTAACAGTTTATACTTTTTCATAGAAATTAAGAAACATTTAATTTTAATCATAGATGATGAATAATTCCTTTCTATAAAAAATTAAAGATAAAATTCTTATAAATTATTACAATTTACAAGAAAAAATAAACTTTATCATTTTGTTTATTAATAAAATTTATTGATATTGAGGTGGTAAATAAAATTGAAAAATATTTTATATGTAAAAAAATGGCATTAAATTGAGTTAGAACTAAAAATAGTTAAAAATTGGTATAAAATTTTGCCCACTAATTAAAAATAAATTAAAGTTGTTAAGAAAACTTTTTTTTAGAACTAATTGATAATTGTGTGCTTGTCTTTTACTTAATTGCTTATTAATTTATTTACTTACTAAATTACTAACCAAATAAAATATAACGAATTTCTTTACTTACTCATCACAACACAACTATAATACTAACGAAAGCCATAGTTTTTTACCATCATTTCTCCTCCATTTTTATTTAATTCGTTATTTATTCTTATATTTCAAGATACAATAATATTGGTGCAGAGGGTGCAAAAGATTTAGGCACAGGAATAGCCTAGTGCAAGAATATCACAACTTTGACGCTTGATTTATAGTAAAAATTTAATTGATTGATTGATAAACTAAATATTGATTATTTTAAGCTTTTGACTTAGTTATTATCTAATTAAGCCACCTTGTCATTTAATAACTTGCTTATTCATTTATTTACTTACTAACTTACTAACCAAATAAAATATAACGAATTTCTTTACTTACTCATCACAACACAACTATAATACTAACGAAAGCCATAGTTTTTTACCATCCTTTCTCCTCCATATTTATTTAATTCGTTATTTATTCTTATATTTCAAGTTGGAATTATATTGGTGAAGGGGGTGCAAAAGATTTAGGCACAGGAATAGCCTAGTGCAAGTATATCACAACTTTGACACTTAACTTAAGGTAAAAATTTAATTGATTGATTGATAAACTAAATATTGATTATTTTAAGCTTTTGACTTAGTTATTAGCTAATTAAACCAGCTTGTCATTTACTAACTTGCTTATTCATTTATTTACTTACTAACTTACTAACCAAATAAAATATAACAAATTTCTTTACTTACTCATCACAACACAACTAAAATACTAACGAAAGCCATAGTTTTTTACCATCCTTTCTCCTCCATATTTATTTAATTCGTTATTTATTCTTATATTTCAAGAGAAAATAAAATTGGTGCAAAAGGTGCAAAAGATTTAGGCACAGGAATAGCCTAGTGCAAGAATATCACAACTTTGACGCTTTATTTATAGTAAAAATTTAATTGATTGATTGATTGATAAACTAAATATTGATTATTTTAAGCTTTTGACTTAGTTATTAGCTAATTAAGCCAGCTTGTCATTTACTAACTTGCTTATTCATTTATTTACTTACTAACTTACTAACCAAATAAAATATAACGAATTTCTTTACTTACTCATCACAACACAACTAAAATACTAACGAAAGCCATAGTTTTTTACCATCCTTTCTCCTCCATATTTATTTAATTCGTTATTTATTCTTATATTTCAAGATACAATAATATTGGTGCAGAGGGTGCAAAAGATTTAGGCACAGGAATAGCCTAGTGCAAGAATATCACAACTTTGACGCTTGATTTATAGTAAAAATTTAATTGATTGATTGATAAACTAAATATTGATTATTTTAAGCTTTTGACTTAGTTATTAGCTAATTAAACCAGCTTGTCATTTACTAACTTGCTTATTCATTTATTTACTTACTAACTTACTAACCAAATAAAATATAACGAATTTCTTTACTTACTCATCACAACACAACTAAAATACTAACGAAGCCATAGTTTTTTACCATCCTTTCTCCTCCATATTTATTTAATTCGTTATTTATTCTTATATTTCAAGATACAATAATATTGGTGCAGAGGGTGCAAAAGATTTAGGCACAGGAATAGCCTAGTGCAAGAATATCACAACTTTGACGCTTTCTTTATAGTAAAAATTTAATTGATTGATTGATAAACTAAATATTGATTATTTTAAGCTTTTGACTTAGTTATTAGCTAATTAAGCCAGCTTGTCATTTACTAACTTGCTTATTCATTTATTTACTTACTAACTTACTAACCAAATAAAATATAACGAATTTCTTTACTTACTCATCACAACACAACTATAATACTAACGAAAGCCATAGTTTTTTACCATCCTTTCTCCTCCATATTTATTTAATTCGTTTATTTATTCTTATAATTCAAGTGGGAATAAAATTGGTGCAGAATAGAATAGAAATACTCGCACATAAATATGCACTCAGAATACATCTTAAATAAGATATTTAATAATAATTATATATATTTATACTTATATTATTTTTTTTATAAACATTTGAAACAACACTAAAACATTGAAACATAGAAACATAAAAACATAGAAACATAAAAACACAAAATCTATGCACTTTAAGCATAATTAACTTTTTTTATCATTACTAGATTTATTTAAAACATAATTATATTTATAAAAATATAAAATAATTTTCAATAATTTTTCAGTTATGAAAATAATTAAAAATTCTTAGTTATAATCTTAAAACTATTAATTAATTATTTATTTCTTTAAAAATGTTTATTAGATACTGTGGTTTAGATTATGATGCGAAAATTTAACTAAAGAAATTTCTAGAAAATTAATTATAAGCTAAGGTAAAATATAATTAGTTAAATTCATAAAAAATTGATTTATTTAAACTAATAAAATAGATAACTATCTATTGACAATCAGCGAAAAGTTAAATATAACAAACCTGAACTTTAATAATTTATATATTAAAAAATTAAACTCTACATAAATAATTATGTTTCATTAAAATATTTATTTTTTATTTTGTTTTTTATAAATGTATTGATTAATTAGATAATGATTTTTACTTATAGATTGATTGATACCCTAATAACTTTGTTTAAATCTAATCTGAAATATCTGAAAATATTTTATTTATATACATATGAGCTGATGTTATTAATAGATATAATTTATTAGAAATATAATTATCAGTCACTTTCAATATCGGTTTAAATATGTCAAACAATAACTATTATTATTTTATATATTTATGGCAATTTAATTATTTATGGTTATAATTACTTCTCTCTCATTATTTAATTAAAAATTATAAAATAGCTTTTATTTTCAGAAAACTATTTCAAAATTATTAAAAATAATATTTAATTTTATCTAATCTTTATCTTCATATTCATCATTATAAAATGTGTGGTCTATACCTAAGAATTTTTTTCAAATACCTATTAAATAAGAATTAATTATGATTGGTTTAAATAAGAAACTTACGATAATTAATTATCCTATTGCAAATTTATAATCCAATCAAAAACTAGATTGAATATTTAATTTTTTATTCAATTTTAGAAATGGAGTAACTAACAATAGAATAATTATCTGAATTTAACTTTTTTAATAATTTTTAATGTTACAAATAGACATTAAGAAAAAATTAAAAGATTTACTCTAAATCTTGTTAAATTTAAGTATTTTTTATTAGTTTTTTTAACTTTACCCATAAATTTCTAATCTAGTAAATAAAATGAGTAAAGCAAAAAAAAAAGGGCATATTTCAAATGTTTTACATAATATAAATAAATTAATTATTTGTGTATAAATTAAATAAAATCTTAATTTTTTACTTATTTATGTATTTTTTAAAGCACGATTGGATAATTAGATTATATTTTAAATTTAATTACCAAGTTAAATTGATAATTAATATATTTTCATAATAAGTTTGAGTAATTATACATATCTTCAGAGCGAATCTGTATGGATATAGCATCAATTTATAAGCTTAAAATATAAATGTAGGAATTAATTTTTAAAATTTAAAGTAATTTACTTACTTTGTTTAAATTTATTTTCATTTTATAAAAATTTTCATAAAATGATATTTGCACTAACTAAATTAATGATTTTACACTAAACTAGATTTTAATATAAATGAATTATGTTTACATTAAACTAGATTTTAATAATATTTAATATACTTTTTATTAATAAATTTCATCAATTAATATAATCAAAGTAAAAACGGTATAATTTATTTTATAGTTTTTGATTACTATATTTTGAAAAACATATACCAGTTAAAAGCAATAATATCTTTCAATAAATTAAGAAATATGAGAATCACTTTAATTTTTATTATTGCACTTTCTTTAATATTTACTTCTTCATTAGGAGCTAGAAGCTATAAAAAGAAAGATGATTAACCAACTGCAACTAATAGTACAGCATCTGCAAACGAAAATAAATCTTCTGAAAGTAGTTCATAGGATGATTCTGAAGAAAACAATATTTAAGATAATATTGGATAAGCAAGATAAGGTAATCATTTGCATACACTAAAAAATACTATGAATTGAAGTACACAAACTTTTTAATTAAAAGATGGGACTAAAGCTGTTGGAGATGTCTTTGGAAATGTAGGTGATTCTGTTGGAAATTTAGGTTAAGCAGGCAATTAGTTAGGTTAGGGTATTAATAATGTTGGTAATAATTATCTTTTTAAAATAATTAACTCTACTTATATTTTGTTTATTAAATTAAAAGCTAATGATCTTGGTCAGACTAGTAGCAGTATTGGCGAAGTAGTTTAAGATCAAGTTGATGAAACTTAATGTAATTATTTATTTATTTATTAAATTAGCTTCAATAATTATATTGAAAACTAAGCATATTTAAATGGAGAGACTGAAAATGATAATAATCTAGAGTAAACAAAGCATGAAAAAGAAGGAAATAAGCATCATAAAAAAGATAAATAAAATAAAAAAGAAATTAATAAACTAATTATGAAGAATAATGATAGCAAATATGGAGCTAAAACTAAAATAGGCAGATAAAATAGTAGAAAATATAAGCAAGATAAATAATTATGAAGTAATAATAAATTAATTCTTAGAATATATCATTTAGAATATTTTTTAAATAAAGAAACACATAAAAGAAAGCCAAATATGTTATAAAAATGAGGTCATTTTTCTCAAAAAGTAAAAGATTTTTGGCTCAAAAGATATTAGGAATAAGTAATATCATAGATAATAATTGAAACTATATAGTTAAATAAAGGTTATCGACTAAGCTATATGAGATATTTTAGATTAAATTAATAGTTAGAGCTTTAATAAAATAGACTTTATTTATTTTTATAATTTATGTAATTTATAATTTGCATAAAAATGAATGAGGTATATTTTATAAAAGATTAAATTATGATCATTATTTTGAGTATTTGTGTAAAATTAAAAGTTAAATTTAAATATTTTTTGCTGAAGCAACAGTAAGAAAATTAGTATTTTGAAAAATAGAAAAAACAAATAAAGATCAATAATTATTTGCTCAAATAAAATCTTGAAATGCATTTTAAATGTAAATTTTTTTTAATTTTTAAATATTTTTTGTAAGGAGTTTATTTATTTGATAAGAAAAATTTAAAATATTTTAAATTAGAGTTTTATAAGAAAGAAACTAAGAAAAATTTATTTAAATAAATTAAAATTTTCATTCTTTATTTTAAAAATGTTTTTTAATGATTGTTTTTAATGAATTATTTTAGTGAAAATATATTTTTTAAAAATAAGTGAATTAATAATATAAAATTTATATTTTTTAGCAAAATTAGGGAAATGAATCAAATTAAAAAAGATTAAATTTAAAAAAAAGAATGCATAGAATTATAAATGCAAATTGCATGCCAAATAATTTATAATTTTTATATATAATATATACTGTCATTCCTTATTAATTAAGGATTATTTATATTAAAGCCTCTTACTAAGATTTTCTAGATTAAGACCCTCAATAAAACATAAAATCAGGGGAGTTTTAAACCTTAATTAATGAAGTTTGATGGTATATTAAGTTTTCATTTCAGATTTTTTTATTTTCCTTCATCAATTTTATTCTATTTAGTGATCTCCTTTCTGTAGGATTAATTGAAAGAACTTTATTATAGAACTCAAGGGCTTTTTCATATTAGTCTTTTTTCTCGTAAACAAGCCCTGAATTGTAAAGAGATAACTCGTATTTAGGATTTATTTCAAGAGCTTTGTTGTATTGTTCAAGTGCTTAATCATTCTTTCCTTGATCATAGTAAATAAGTCCTATGTTATTATATGCTATTTCATTATTAGGTTCAATTTCTAAAATCTTTTAATAGTATTCAGTGGCTTGCTCATAAGAGGCTTTGTCTGAATAGATGTTACCTAATTATATGTAAGAATTTACATACTTAGGATCTAGTTCAATCGCCTTTTTATGGCTAGAAATAGCTTCATCAACCATACTTTTATCTTCATATACTCTAGCTAATTCATAGTAAATATCAGCAGATTACTAAACTGAATTATAAAACTCTTTAGCTTCCTCAGTCATTTTTTAATTTATATATAGAGTCATTAAAGCACTTATAGAATCTAAACTATTGGGTTTATGTTCAATGGCTTTTTTGTAGCATTCAATTGCCTCTTCAAATTGTTCATTTTCTTCATAAACTAAACCGAGTTTATCATAAGCCTCAGAATACTTTGGATCGATTTCAATAGCTTTTTTTAAGCACTTTATGCATTCCTAATCCTTCATCTAATTATAATATTTAAAACCTTGATTGTAATAGTCTTCTGCAGTTTAAAGATCTTTCTTTTATTCATCGCCATCTTCATAATCATCATCATAATCTTCTGGCTCTGATACTTCATCCTCTTTGGTTTAGTTATCTATTTTGTCTCCATTATTCTTTTTTATTAGGTTAATTCTATTAAGAGTTTTCTTGTCTTTTGGGTTTATTTTAAGAACTTTTTTATAGCATTCAAGAGCTTTGTCAAAATCCTTTTTTTACTCATAAACTAAACCAGAATTGTAATAGGAGAGGTCATAATTAGGGTCCAGTTCTAGAGCTTTATTGTAGTACTCGATTGCTTTGTCATCCATTTTCTACTTGTAATGTACAAGTCCTATATTATTATAAGCTACTGCTTTTTGAGGATTTATTTGTATTATTTTTTGGTAGCATTCGAGTGCTTAATCGTATTCTGCTTTACCTAAGTGTAAATTACCTAGTTCGATGTAAGCATTGATATAAAGAGGATCTAGTTCTATAGCTTTTTAGAAGTAATCAATAGCTTCTTCGGTCATTTTACATTCTGAATAAATAGTTGCTAGTTCATAGTAAGTTTCTAAGCATTTAGGAATTTGATTGAAAAATTCCTTTGCTTCATTTACCATAAATTTATCTTAGTATATTTTCACTAAACTACGAATGCATTCCATTCCTTTTGGATTAACTTTAATTCCTTTTTAGTAAAATTCTATAGCCTCATCAAACTTTTTCTATTATGAGTAGACAAAACCTAACCTTTCATAAGCTGCATAATAGTTTGGATCTATTTCAATAGCTTTTTTTAGGCATTCTATTGATTTATCATCTTCCATTTGCATATAATAAAGGAAAGCTTAGCTATATTGTTACTCTGCAGTTGATTTGTTGCTAGAACCAAATTTATTTTGTAAATCGTCAAGGAAGTCAAATCCGTTATTTGAAGAATTATTCTTTTTCTATAGAGCTCTTTTTCTTGCAAGGGATCTAGATTCAGTAGGGTTGATTTCAAGAACTTTATTGTAACACTCAAGAGCTTTGTCTGTTTAATTTTTTCTTTCGTAAACAAGTCCAGAGTTGTAAAGTGATAATTCATATTTCGGATTAATTTCTAAAGCTTTGTTAAATTATTCAAGAGCTTCATCATTCATATTTTAATCGAAATAAACTAGCCCTATATTATTATAGGCCACTGGTTTTTGAGGATCAATTTCTAATATTTTCTTATATGTTTCAAGTGCTTGGTCAAACATAGGTTTATCTAGATAAGCGTTACCTAATTGAATGTAAGCATTAATATACTTTGAGTCTAATTCAATTGCTCTTTAGTAGCTTCCTATAGCTTCATCAAGCATATTTTAGTCTTAGTAAACCCTTCCCAAATGATAATGAGTTTCAACGCATTTAGGCACATAGTCGTAGAACTCTTTAGCCTCGTTTATCATTTTTCTATCCAAATAATAATTCATCACTGCTTCCATAGCAGCAAAGCACTTAGGATTTACTTCTATAGCTTTTTTGTAAGATTAAATAGCTTCTTCATACTTTCTATTTGCTTTTAATACAAGACCTAGTTTGTCGTAGGCTTCAGAGTAGTTTGGATCTAATTCAATAGCCTTATTTAAGCACTTGATTGATTCATCATCATTCAATTCAGTGTAATATTTATACCCTTCTTCATAGTAATCTTTAGCAGTTTAAAGATTTTTCTCCTACTACTCTTCTTTGTCAGTTCCTTAAGCTTATTTTCCAGTTTTCTTTTTCAGTTTATTTAGTCTGCTTAATGTATTCTTATGAGCTGGATTGATTTCAAGAGCTCTATTATAGCATTCAAGAGCCTTATCTTTCTAATGTTTTTTTTCATAAACCAGCCCTGAATTGTATATAGATAACTCATATTCAGGGTCTGCTTCTATAGCTTTATTGAATTATTCAAGTGCCTCGTCTAGCATGTTTTATCTTAAATATATAAGGCCTATATTATTATACGCGACTGGTTCTTTTGAGTCTATTTCTATTATTTTTTAATAGCACTCCATGGCTTAATCGTATAACGGTTTATCTAAATAAGCGTTGCCTAATTAGATATAAGCATTAATGTATTTAGAGTCTAACTCAAGTACTTTTTTATAGTAGACAATAGATTCATCAAGCATATTTTGATCTTAGTAAACTTTTGCTAATTTATAATAAGCATCAAGGTTTTTAGGAACTTATTCAGAGAATTCTTTAGCTTCTTTAATCATTTTTTTATCTAAATACATGTTCATCACTGTCTCCATAGCAGAATAAAATTTTGGGTTGAGTTCGAATGCTTTTTTGTAGTGGGTAATAGATTCGTCAAACATCTTTTTTTCTTTATAAACTAAACCAAGTTTATCATATGCTTCATAGAAATTTGGGTCTATTTCTAAAGCTTTTTTCAGACATTCTATGGCTTTGTCATCATTCTATTATTAATAGTAGTCAAAGCCTTCATAATAATAATCGTCTGCTGTTGAAAGAACTTTCTTTTTATCTTTTTTAAATATATCTTTAAAAAGACTAAACTCTTTATCATCTTTTGAAGTTTGCTTGTTTTGTTAGATCACCTTTATTCTATTAAGAGATTTTTTTTCAGTGGGATTTATTTCTAATGTTTTATAAAAGAATTCAAGAGCTTTATCTTATTCTCCTTTTTTTTCATAAACCAATCCGCTGTTGAAAAGGGCTAATTCGTAATGAGGATCGACATCAAGAGCCTTTTTATAATATTCAAGCGCTGCATCATACAATCCTTACTTGTTATAGACAACTCCAACATTGTTATAAGCAACAGCTTTTTTAGGATCTATTTCTATTATTTTTTTATAGGAATCAAGAGCTAAATCAAATTGCAATTTGTCTAAATAAGAATTTCCTAAATAAATGTAGGAGTTAATATGACTAGGGTCTAATTATATTGCTTTTTTATAATTTACTATAGCGTCATCAAGCATATTTTACTCTTCATATGTTCTTCCTAATTCATAATAAGCTTCAGTGCATTTTGGAACGAATTCGCAAAATTCCTAAGCTTCTTTAATCATTTTTTTGTCCAAATATAGATTCATCACAGCTTTCATAGCACTGAAGCATTTAGGATTGATTTCAATAGCTTTTTTGTAATTTTCAACTGCTTCATCAAATTTTTTATTAGTTTTGTGCAGTAGACCTAATTTTTCATATGCTTAAAAGTAATTTAGGTCCAATTCTAAGGCTTTTTTGTAACAGTTTATGGACTCTTCATCCTTCATTTAATTGTAATACTTAAATCCTTAATCAAGATAATCCTTGGCAGTTTCAAGTTTTTACTCTTACTCTTATTCTTTCTTTTTTAATATCTCCATTCTTGCTAAAGTTTTCTTTTCAGTTGGGTTTATAGCAAGTACTTGGTTATATAACTCAAGAGCTTTATCTTTTTAATTTTTCTTTTCATAAACCAAGCCTGAGTTGTAAATAGATAGCTCATATTTTGGATTCACTTCAAGAGCTTTGTTGAAATATTCTAGTGCCTAATCATCGATATTTTATCTGAAATAGACAAGACCCATATTATTGTAAGCAACTGCCTGTTTAGAATCTATATTTAAAATATTTTAGTAGCACTCAAGCGCCTTCTCATAATCAGGCTTGTTTAAGTAGAGACTTCCTAGCAAAATATGTGCATCAATGTCATTAGGGTCTAATTCAAGTACTTTCTTATAATTTGTAACTGATTCTTCAAACATATTTTGAGATTTGTACACGTCAGCAAATTCATAGTAAGTATCTAAATTTTTGGGTACTTCATCATAGAAGGCTTTAGCTTCATCGAGCATTTTTCTATCCAAGTAAATATTCATAACTGTCTTTATAATATCTAAACAATCAGGGTTTATTTCTAAAACTTTTTTATAGTTAACAATAGCTTCATCAAACATCTTTTTCTCTTTGTAAATAAGGCCTAATTTGTCATAGGCTTCATAATAGTTTGGATCTAACTCTAGAGCTTTTTATAAGCATTCTATTGATTATTCATCCTTCAACTAAATGTAATATTTGTAACCTTATTAATAAAATTCCTTTGCAGTTTTTGGAGTTTTATCTTCCTATTGATTTTTTTAATTTATTTAAAAAATTCTTACTTTTGCCTTTTTATCATTTGGTTTTATTTAAAGAACTTTTTAATAACACTCAAGTGCTTTATCGTTTTGGTTTTTTTATTGATACACAAGCCCGGTGTAGTAAATTGCTAATTCATAGTTTGGATTTATTTCTAAGGCTTTGTTAAAATTTTCAATAGCTTAATCATAACTTTTCTAAGTATAATACATAAATCCAATGCCATTGAATATTGCAGCATTATTAGCATCAATTTCTTCAGCTTTAGAAAAGCATTCAAGAGCTTTTTCATTGATTCCTTTAGCAGAATAGATGCTACCCAATCCAAGATAAGATTTTATGCATTTTGGATCTAACTCGATTGCTGCTAAATAGAAACGAATAGCCTCTTCCATCTACTTGATAGCCTAGTTAAGCTGTCCTAAGTTACAGAAAGCTTAAGTATATTTTGGATTCAGCTATATAGTCTTTTCATAGCATTTGATACACTCTTTTATCATATTAGTTTAAACAAAAAGCTCATCTTCAAATAGGGTGCTCAAATTGCTATCATTAACTTTATTGTAACATTCAAAAGCTTCAGATTACATGTTCTTTTAAGAATAAGCATTTCCTTGTCTTATAAAAGTAGTAATGTGATTTGGGTTCATCTCTTCAGTTTTCTTGTAATATTCCAAGGCTTCTTCTAGCATATTTTTTGATTCATATGTTGCTCCTAAGTTGTAGTAAATTAAGTAATCAGTTGTATCAAGCTATAATCTTTTTTTAAAGTAATCTAAGGCCTCATCATACATATTTTTCAAGTAATAAATGTATCCTAAATTGTTTAGGGCACTTAAATTATTCTCCTCGATTGCTAATACATTTTGATAGCAAGCAATTGCTTCATCATAGTTTTTCAAAATTGTTTATAGCATTGCCAAACTAACATAAGAGTAGGTGTATTTTGGGTTTATTTCTATTGCTTTTTTGTAGCATTCAATAGCTTCAGTAGTATTTCCTTATAATTCATAAACTTCTGCACTTCTATAATAAGCTTTATAATAATTTGGATCTACTTGAATGGCTTTTTTAAAACAGGATTGAGCTTCATCAAACATTTTTTAGTCAGAGTAAATTATACCTAAGTTAAGATAGGCATTAGTATACTCTGGATTTAGCTCTATAACTTTTTTATATGTTTTGACAGCTTCTTCATTCATATCTTTATCTTGATATAAAAAGGCTAACTAAAAATGATCGTAATGACTATATGGATCGATTTAAATTATTTTTTTGAAGCATTCAATACCCTCGTCTGCCAAATTCTACTCAATGCAAAGATCTCCCAAATTTGTCAGAGATTTAAGAAATTTAGGATTCATTTCTATTGATTTCTTGTAACTTTCAATAGCATTTTATATTAAATTTTATTTTTCATAAGCAAGCGCAGAGTTGTGGTAGGCCTTGTGATATTAAGGATCTACATCAAGTGCTTTCTTATAATACTCAAGTGCTTCTGTGATCATATTTTTATGATAATAGACAAGTCCTATGTTATTATAAGAATCAGGGCTTTTTGGATTAATTTCAATGGCTTTTTGAAAATAAGTAAGTGCTTCATCATCTTTTTATTCTTCATAGTATAGTAACCCTAGATTAAACTGAGCGTTAAAATATTTAGGATCTATTTCAATAGCTTTTTTGTAATGCTTGATAGCCTCCTCCTTCTTACTTGTATTCTAGTAAACATACCCAAGCCTTTCATAAGCTTCTACACAATTCTAATCAATTTCTATAGCTTTTTTGAGATATTTGATAGAATCTTCAATTTTATAATCAGTATAGTAGTTACGAGCTAGGCTGATATAAGTATTAACATAATTAGGATCAATATTAAGTATGTTCTTATAGCAATCGTAAGCTTAATCGATCATGTTTTTGCTTTCGTAAGCAAATCCTAAGTTGTGATGAGCTTCTGTAAAATTTGGATCTATTTCGATAGCTTTTTTAAAGCACTATATAGCTTTATTTGTAAGATTTTATTTTTTATAAGCAAAACCTAATCTTTCATGAGCCTTAGCGCTTTTAGGGTCTATTTCTAGAGCTTTTTAAAGGCATGCAACTGCTTCGTCAAGCATTTTTTTTTGTAAATAATTTTCAGCTTTGCAGATGTAGGCATTTAAATAGTTGGGATTTTTTTCGATTGCTCTGTTAAGAAACTCGAGAGATTCATCATGCTGTTTCTTTGACTGATGAATTAAGCCAAGATTATAGAGAGCTTCTACATTGCTAGCGTCTACTTCTAGAACCTTTTTGTAGCATTCAATAGCCTCCTCAAGCAAATTCTACTTTTAAAAATCAAGAGCCTTATCACAGAGAGATTGACTATCTTCCATTCCACAGCTTTTTCTAATATTTAAATTAGATTTGGTTGATTAAATTCTAGTTTATTAGTTTGAATAGATATTTAAAAGATATTTTTTATGATAATTATTATAAACACTAAATTGCGATAGAGCTATTTCAAGCTTTTATTTGTTCTACAAGATTTTATTATCAGGAATTATCTGTGTAAAGATATTTATTTGTTCACTAAATTGAAATAATCAATAGAAACAAATGATAGATCAGATTGAGAATAAATAAAAGTATTAATGTAATCCAAAAATCAAATATAGTTCATTGAATTCTTTATAATGATCACAAGCCACACAAGAAAAAGGATATATAAAAATTTCATAGTAAGCACAAATTAAACCAAAATGCTAAGAACTAATTAATTATATGTGCTATGTTAATTTACCAATAGAATACTTAGATAGCAAAGATAATAATATTTTATATTTTAAATAGTAAAAAATAAATTTTTACTACTTAATACTTTTATATAAAAAACAAAATATATTAATATTTAATTAATTAGTTTGTTTCTTTATTAATATTGTCAACAATTTTTAATATAGAAAATTAACTTATTTTATTTGTTTGCAGTTGTTTTAGGCAGCAACTTATAACTTGATTGAATTAAAACGATTAATTTATTAAATATTTAAAATATAATTTAAAGAATTCTATTCTATTAAAAGTTGGCTATTGATTTTTCTTAGAATCATTAATCTTACAATGTATTTCAAATATTTAGGATCAATTTTATTCAAAAATTTTTATGATCAGAATATCTCAGAACTGTAGTTTAAGATAAGAAAGATTATTGTTTCTACCAATACAAAAGAAATTTTCTAGCGAAAATAAATAAATGGTTGAGTGTTTAAGAGAGTATTTTACAATTACAAATAATGAATGACTAAAAAACTAAATAAATTGAATCAATAAATCTTCTCCTTAAATCGTAATTATATGGAATATAAAATAATATCCTTGAATTTTTTTGGATAAAATATTTATCAATAAATTAAAAAAAATCAATAAAATGGATAAAAATTATATTGATATTCATAAAAAAATATATTATTCTCAATCAAATCTCTGAAATTCAAATGTTTATTATCATAATTTAAATTTTATTACAAAAATTTTAAATCATTTAAGTTAGAATTATAAAATTTAAGGATTGTAATTGCAAATAAATCCATTAATTTATTTTAAATGTAGCTTTTGATTGGAAGATTAAATTTCTTAGCCTTTAATTAAGACTGACAATTTTTAAATGCTTTTCTTTTTTGTGAATTTGAAAGAAATTTTGGGAAAATATTTTTATTATTATAAAATAAAATTGAATAGTCACATGAATAAAATAGATAAATAAATAAGCATAATTTTTAAATATTAAATTAATTTAACTAATTTAAATTTTACTTTTAAAATAAGTTATAAATTCCATAAAAAATATAAATAAAATATTAAAAATATTTTATAATTTAAGGTTTTTCTTTAAAAAAATGAAGAAATTAAAAAATATTTTAAAATTTAAAAGTAAATTGTTGTGCAGTTGTAATGAGAGTAATGTATTTTTTACCTTATTTTCAAATAATACTTTTATAGTAGATTTTCTCACTAAATTAATTCTAAAAATATTTTTTATTTAATTCATTCTGAAAGTTGAAAGTGAAATATTTGCAAAATATTATTTTAAATTAATATTAAAATTTATAAATTGAAGAACAATAAAAAAATATTTATTTTCATATTTGATATTTAGAAATAAATGTTTATTTTTTGATAGATATTTAGAAATAAATATGTTTATTATTATGTTTTCAAATTAATATTAAAAAATATTTATTTTAATTATGAGAAAAATTAGACATAAGTTAATGTTTAATCATAAGAAGGCTTATTTATGAGAATAATAATATAAAAAATTAAAGGTTCGTTCATATATCAAGCTACCAAATTAAAACTCTTATTTGATCTTTTTATTAATTAAGGCAGGCTTTTAGATAAAAAAAAAATGAATTTTACATGATAATTTAATGCCTATATTGAGTTTTTTTAGATATTGATTTAATTAATATTTTTTTGAAGGGTTTTTAAAAACTAAAAAAAAGTGGTATTATTTCGATAAATTTTAGAAAGGCATTTAGAATAATATCTATATATATTATCTTTTTAACAATTTATTCAATAAAAATAAATTTTAGTTACTTTAATATGTAAATAGATTATGTATTCTACATAAAAAATTTAAAAATTAAGTCATTAATAAAAAATGGGAACTTTGAATTCATTAAGATCCTCAATCAAGTATAAAATCTTATGGGATTGGTTGCTTAATAAATAAATCTTCATTTCAGATTTTTTTATTTTGTTTCATCAATTTTATTCTATTTAGTGATCTCCTTTCTGTAGGATTAATTGAAAGAACTTTATTATAGAACTCAAGGGCTTTTTCATATTAGTCTTTTTTCTCGTAAACAAGCCCTGAATTGTAAAGAGATAACTCGTATTTAGGATTTATTTCAAGAGCTTTGTTGTATTGTTCAAGTGCTTAATCATACTTTCCTTGATCATAGTAAATAAGTCCTATGTTATTATATGCTATTTCATTATTAGGTTCAATTTCTAAAATCTTTTAAAAGTATTCAATGGCTTGCTCATAAGAAGCTTTTTCTGAATAAATGTTACCTAATTATATGTAAGAATTTACATACTTAGGATCTAATTCAATAGCCTTTTTATGACTAGAAATAGCTTCATCGACCATACTTTTATCTTCATATACTCTACCTAATTCATAGTAAATATCAGCAGATTACGAAACTGAATTATAAAACTCTTTAGCTTCATCAGTCATTTTTTAATTTATATAGATAGTCATTAAAGCACTAATACAATCTAAATTATTGGGTTTATGTTCAATGGCTTTTTTGTAGCATTCAATTGCCTCTTCAAATTGTTCATTTTCTTCATAAACTAAACCGAGTTTATCATAAGCCTCAGAATACTTTGGATCGATTTCAATAGCTTTTTTTAAGCACTTTATGCATTCCTAATCCTTCATCTAATTATAATATTTAAAACCTTGATTGTAATAGTCTTCTGCAGTTTAAAGATCTTTCTTTTATTCATCGCCATCTTCATAATCATCATCATAATCTTCTGGTTCTGATCCTTCATCTTCTTGAGCTTAATTATCAATTTTGTCTCCATTATTCTTTTTTATTAGGTTAATTCTATTAAGAGTTTTCTTATCTTTTGGGTTTATTTAAAGAACTTTTTTATAGCATTCAAGAGCTTTGTCAAAATCCTTTTTTTACTCATAAACTAAACCAGAGTTGTAATAGGAGAGGTCATAATTAGGGTCCAGTTCTAGAGCTTTATTGTAGTACTCGATTGCTTTGTCATCCATTTTCTACTTGTAATGTACAAGTCCTATATTATTATAAGCTACTGCTTTTTGAGGATTTATTTGTATTATTTTTTGGTAGCATTCGAGTGCTTAATCGTATTCTGCTTTACCTAAGTATAAATTACCTAGTTCGATGTAAGCATTGATATAAAGAGGATCTAGTTCTATAGCTTTTTAGAAGTAATCAATAGCTTCTTCGGTCATTTTACATTCTGAATAAATAGTTGCTAGTTCATAGTAAGTTTCTAAGTATTTAGGAATTTGATTGAAAAATTCCTTTGCTTCATTTTCCATATTTTTATCTTAGTATATTTTCACTAAACTACGAATGCATTCCATTCCTTTTGGATTAACTTTAATTCCTTTTTAGTAAAATTCTATAGCCTCATCAAACTTTTTCTTTTTTGAGTAGACAAAACCTAACATTTCATAAGCTGCATAATAGTTTGGATCTATTTCAATAGCTTTTTTTAGGCATTCTATTGATTTATCATCTTCCATTTGCATATAATAATGGAAAGCTTAGTTAAATTTTTCTTCTGCAGTTGATTTGTAGCTAGGACCAAATTTATCTTGCAAATCTTTGAGGAAATCAAATCCAGTATTTGAAGAATTATTCTTTTTCAAGAGAGCTATTTTTCTTGCAAGGGATCTAGATTCAGTAGGGTTGATTTCAAGTACTTTATTGTAACACTCAAGAGCTTTTTCTGTTTAATTTTTTCTTTCGTAAGCAAGTCCAGAGTTGTAAAGTGATAATTCATATTTCGGATTAATTTCTAAAGCTTTGTTAAATTATTCAAGAGCTTCATCATTCATATTTTAATCGAAATAAACTAGCCCTATATTATTATAGGCCACTGGTTTTTGAGGATCAATTTCTAATATTTTCTTATATGTTTCAAGTGCTTGGTCAAACATAGGTTTATCTAGATAAGCGTTACCTAATTGAATGTAAGCATCGATATACTTTGAATCTAATTCTATTGCATTTTAGTAGCTTCCTATAGCTTCATCAAGCATATTTTAGTCTTAGTAAACCCTTCCCAAATGATAATGAGTTTCAGCGCATTTAGGCACATAGTCGTAGAACTCTTTAGCCTCGTTTATCATTTTACTATCCAAGTAATAATTCATCACTGCTTACATAGCAGCAAAACACTTAGGATTTACTTCTATTGCTTTTTTGTAAGATTAAATAGCTTCTTCATATTTTCTATTTTCCTTTAATACAAGGCCTAGTTTATCGTAAGCTTCAAAGTAGTTTGGATCTAATTCAATAGCTTTATTTAAGCACTTAATTGATTCATCATCATTCAATTCAGTGTAATATTTATACCCTTCTTCATAGTAATCTTTTGCGGTTTAAAGATTTATCTCCTACTACTCTTCTTTGTCAGTCTCTTAAGCTTATTTTCCACTCTTCTTCAGTACACTTATTCGGTTATATGAATTCTTATGAGCTGGATTGATTTCAAGAGCTTTATTATAGCACTCAAGAGCCTTATCTTTCTATTGTTTTTTTTCATAAACCAGCCCTGAATTGTATATAGATAATACATATTTAGGGTCTATTTCTATAGCTTTATTGAATTACTCGAGTGCTTCGTCAAGCATGTTTTGTCTTAAGTATATAAGGCCTATATTATTATACGCTACTGATTTTGTTGAGTCTATTTCTATTATTTTTTAATAACACTCCATGGCTTAATCGTATAACGGTTTATCTAAATAAGCGTTGCCTAATTAGATATAAGCATTAATATATTTAGAGTCTTACTCAAGTACTTTTTTATAGTAGACAATAGATTCATCAAGCATATTTTGATCTTAGTAAACTTTTGCTAATTTATAATAAGTATCAAGGTTTTTAGGAACTTATTCAGAGAATTCTTTAGCTTCTTTAATCATTTTTTTATCTAAATACATGTTCATCACAGTCTCCATAGCAGAATAAAATTTTGGGTTGAGTTCTAGTGCTTTTTTGTAGTGGATAATAGATTCGTCAAACATTTTTTTTACTTTATAAACTAAGCCAAGTTTATCATATGCTTCATAGAAATTTGGATCTAATTCTAATGCCTTTTTCAGACATTCTATGGCTTTATCATCATTCTATTATTGATAGTAGACTAAGCCTTCATAATAATAATCGTCTGCTGTTGAAAGAACTTTCTTTTTATCATTTTTAAATAAATCTTTAAAAAGACTAAACTCTTTATCATCTTTTGAAGTTTGCTTGTTTTGTTAGATCACCTTTATTCTATTAAGAGATTTTTTTTCAGTGGGATTTATTTCTAATGTTTTATAAAAGAATTCAAGAGCTTTATCTTATTCTCCTTTTTTTTCATAAACCAATCCGCTGTTGAAAAGGGCTAATTCGTAATGAGGATCGACATCAAGAGCCTTTTTATAATATTCAAGCGCTGCATCATACAATCCTTACTTGTTATAGACAACTCCAACATTGTTATAAGCAACAGCTTTTTTAGGATCTATTTCTATTATTTTTTTATAGGAATCAAGAGCTAAATCAAATTGCAATTTGTCTAAATAAGAATTTCCTAAATAAATGTAGGAGTTAATATGACTAGGGTCTAATTATATTGCTTTTTTATAATTTACTATAGCGTCATCAAGCATATTTTACTCTTCATATGTTCTTCCTAATTCATAATAAGCTTCAGTGCATTTTGGAACGAATTCGCAAAATTCCTAAGCTTCTTTAATCATTTTTTTGTCCAAATATAGATTCATCACAGCTTTCATAGCACTGAAGCATTTAGGATTGATTTCAATAGCTTTTTTGTAATTTTCAACTGCTTCATCAAATTTTTTATTAGTTTTGTGCAGTAGACCTAATTTTTCATATGCTTAAAAGTAATTTAGGTCCAATTCTAAGGCTTTTTTGTAACAGTTTATGGACTCTTCATCCTTCATTTAATTGTAATACTTAAATCCTTAATCAAGATAATCCTTGGCAGTTTCAAGTTTTTACTCTTACTCTTATTCTTTCTTTTTTAATATCTCCATTCTTGCTAAAGTTTTCTTTTCAGTTGGGTTTATAGCAAGTACTTGGTTATATAACTCAAGAGCTTTATCTTTTTAATTTTTCTTTTCATAAACCAAGCCTGAGTTGTAAATAGATAGCTCATATTTTGGATTCACTTCAAGAGCTTTGTTGAAATATTCTAGTGCCTAATCATCGATATTTTATCTGAAATAGACAAGACCCATATTATTGTAAGCAACTGCCTGTTTAGAATCTATATTTAAAATATTTTAGTAGCACTCAAGCGCCTTCTCATAATCAGGCTTGTTTAAGTAGAGACTTCCTAGCAAAATATGTGCATCAATGTCATTAGGGTCTAATTCAAGTACTTTCTTATAATTTGTAACTGATTCTTCAAACATATTTTGAGATTTGTACACGTCAGCAAATTCATAGTAAGTATCTAAATTTTTGGGTACTTCATCATAGAAGGCTTTAGCTTCATCGATCATTTTTCTATCCAAGTAAATATTCATAACTGTCTTTATAATATCTAAACAATGAGGGTTTATTTCTAAAACTTTTTTAAAGTTAACAATTGCTTAATCAAACATCTTTTTCTCTTTGTAAATAAGGCCTAATTTGTCATAGGCTTCATAATAGTTTGGATCTAGCTCAAGAGCTTTTTATAAGCATTCTATTGATTATTCATCCTTCAACTAAATATAATATTTATAGCCTTATTAATAAAATTCCTTTGCAGTTTTTGGAGTTTTATCTTCCTATTGATTTTTTTAATTTATTTAAAAAATTCTTACTTTTGCCTTTTTATCATTTGGTTTTATTTAAAGAACTTTTTAATAACACTCAAGTGCTTTATCGTTTTGTTTTTTTTATTCATACACAAGTCCAGTGTTGTAAATTGCTAATTCATAGTTTGGATTTATTTCTAAGGCTTTTTTAAGATTATCAAGAGCTTAGTCTAAAATTTTCCAATTATAATACATAAATCCAATACTATTAAATGTTTCAGCATTATTAGCATCAATTTCTTAAGCTTTAGAAAAGCATTCAAGAGCTTTTTCATTGATTCCTTTAGCAGAATAGATGCTACCCAATCCAAGATAGGGTTTTAAGCATTTAGGATCTAACTCGATTGCTGCTAAATAGAAACGAATTGCCTCTTCCATCTGCTTGATTGCCTAATTAAGCAGTCCTAAGTTACAGAAAGCTTAAGTATATTTTGGATTAAGTTATATTGCCTTTTCATAGCATTCAATTAACTCAACTATTATTTCAGTTTAAATAAAAAGATCATCATCGAATGTGGATTTCAAATCGCTATCTTTGACTTTATTATAACACTCAAAAGCTTCAGATTGCATATTCTTTTAAGAATAAACATTTCCTTGTCTGACAAAAGTGGCAATGAATTTTGGGTTCATCTCTTCAATTTTTTTGTAATATTCCAAGGCTTCTTCTAGCATATTTTTTGATTCATATATTGTTCCTAAGTTGTAGTAAGCGAGGTAATAACTTGAATCAAGCTATAATATTTTTTTAAAGTAATCTAAGGCCTCATCAAACATATTTTATTACTAATAAACATCCCCTAAATTGTTTAGGGCATCTAGGTTATCCTCCTCTATTGCTAATATGCTTTAATAGCAAGCTATTGCTTCATCATAGCTTTTCTAAGTTGTTTTCAGTATTGCTAAACTAAAATATGATTTAATATGTTTTGGGTTTATTTCTATTATTTTTTTATAGCATTCAATAGCTTCAGTAGTATTTCCTTTTAATTAATAAACTTCTGCACTTCTATAATAAGCATTCCAGCAATTTGGATCTATTTAAATAACTTTTTTAAAGCAGGCTTGAGCTTCATCAAACATTTTTTATTTAAAATAAATTACACCTAAGTTAATATGGGCATTAGTATACTGTGGACTTAATTCAATAACTTTTTTATATGCCTTGACAGCTTCTTCATTCATATCTTTATTTTGATATAAAAAACCTAACTAAAAATAGTCATAATGACTCTTTGGATTTATTTAAATTATTTTTTTGAAGCATTCAATACCCTCGTCTGACAAATTCTACTTAACGCAAAGATCTCCCAAATTTGTCAAAGATTTAAGAAATTTAGGATTGATTTCTATTGATTTCTTGTAACTTTCAATAGCATTTTATATTAAATTTTATTTTGCATAAGCAAGCCCAGAGTTATGGTGGGCTTTGTAATATAAAGGATTTACATCAAGTGCTTTTTTAAAATACTCAAGTGCTTCAGTTATCATATCTTTATGATAGTAGACGAGCCCTATGTTATTATAAGAATCAGAACTTTTTGGATTAATTTCAATGGCTTTTTAAAAATAGGTAAGTGCCTCATTATCTTTTTATTCTTAATAATATAGTAACCCTAGGTTAAACTGAGCATTAAAATAATTAGGATCTATTTCAATAGCTTTTTTAAAATACTTGATAGACTCCTCCTTCTTACTTATATTCTAGTAAATATACCCAAGCCTTTCATAAGCTTCTACGCAATTCTAATCCATTTCTATAGCTTTTTTGAGATATTTGATAGAATCTTCAGTTTTATATTCAATATAATAGTTACGAGCTAGGCTGATATAAGCCTTAACATAATTAGGATCTATATTAAGTATGTTTTTATAGCAATCATACGCTTAATCGATCATTTTTTTGCTTTCGTAAGTAAATCCTAAGTTGTGATGAGCTTCTGTAAAATTTGGATCTATTTCAATAGCTTTTTTTAAGCAATCTATAGCTTTATCTGTAAGATTTTATTTCTTGTAAGCAAAACCTAATCTTTCATGAGCCTTCGCGCTTTTAGGGTCTATTTCTAGAGCTTTTTAAAGGCATACAACAGCTTCTTCAATCATTTTCTTTTGTAAATAATTTTCAGCTTTGCAGATGTAGGCATTTATATAGTTAGGATTTTTTTCCACTGCTTTATTAAGAAACTCGAGAGATTCATCAAGTTGTTTCTTTGATTGATAAATTAAGCCAAGATTATAGAGAGCTTCTACATTACTATAGTCTACTTCTAGAACCTTTTTGTAGCATTCAATAGCCTCATCAATCAAATTCTACTTTTAAAAATCAAGAGCTTTATTAAATAGAGTTTCAGTATCTTCCATCTCTTAGCTTTTTGTAATATTTAAATTAGATTTGGTTTACTATATCCTATTTTAATAATTTCAAAAGATATTTAAAAGGTAAAGTTTATGATAATTATTATAAACACTAAATTAGGATAGAGATATTTCAAGCTTTTAATTGTTCTAAAAACTTTTATTATCAGGAATTATCTGTATAAAGATATTTATTTTTTGTTTGAATTGAAATAATCAATAGAAGCAAAAGATAGATCAGATTGAGAAATAAAACTATTAAATTTATTCCATAAATAAAATTTTGTTTAAAGAACTTTTGAAATGATGACAAGTAAGTAACACAAAAAAGGATAAAATAAGTTTCAAAGTATGCATAAATTAAACTTGCATGCTAGAAATAATTATTTAAATGGGCTATGTTAATTACCAATAGAATACTTTACACGTATAGATTTATTTATTTATTTATTTTAGATTTTAAATAGTAAAATAAATATTTATTTCATATTTCTTTTATATATAAAACAAATTAAATAAATAGATAGATAGATTATTAGTTTGTTTCTTTTTTTATATTGAATTTGTTAAATAAATCATTTATTTTAGACTTTTAGCAGTCGTTTTAGACAGCAAGTTAAAATTTAAACTACGGTTTAAAGAATTCAATTCTATTTGAAGCTGACTGTTGCTTTGTTTTAGCCTCTTTAATCTTACTATACATTTCAAATTATAGGGATCAGTTTTGTTAAAAATTTTTATGATCATAATATTCAGAATTGTAGTATAAGATAAGCTATATTATAGTTTCTATCAATACATAGGAATTTTTTATTTGCTAATATAATTAATTGGTTGAGTGTTTAAGATAATATATATTTTAAAATTACACACAATTAATGATTAAAAAACTGAATAACTTGAATGAATAAATCTTATTCCTAATTGGTAATATAAATTTATATGGAATAAAAAATAATAATATCCTTGAATATTATTAAATAAAATATTTATAAATGTACTAAAGGAAAATCAATAAAATTGATAAAAATTATATTGATATTAATAAAAAAATATGTTATTTATTTTGAAGCCAATCTATGAAATTCAAATGTTTATTGTTGCCATTTAAATTTTACAACAAAAATTTTATTAAGTTAGAATTATAATTATTAAGGATTGTAATTGCAAGGAATAAACCCTTTAATTTATTTAAAATATAGATTTCGATTATAAAATTAAATTTCTAAGTCTTAAATTAAATTTTACACTTTTGAAATGTTTTTTTTGTGAATTTTAAAGAAATTTTGGAAAAATATTTTAATTTTTAAAAAATAAAATTTAATAAACAAATTAATAAAATATATTAATAATTTCATATAATTATTTAAATATTTAGAATTAATTTATTTGATTTTAATTTTACTTTTTAAAGTAAGTAAGTAAATAAATAAATAAATACATATCATGAAAGAATTTAAATAAAATATTTATAAATACTTTTATAATTTAAGGTTTTTCTTCAAATAACTTAAGAAATTAAAAAATATTTTAAAATTTAAATGTAAATTTGGTCGACATATATTTAAATGACACTTTCACCTATTCACTCGTAACGACACCAAATGCTAATATCTTTAAACGACACTGCTTTTTAATTAATTTAAGCGACAACTATATTTACCATTTTTAAGTAAGTATCTTTTAAAATAATTATGTACCTTATTTATTCATGGCGAGCTGAGAATTGGATTTTTGAATATTGGCAAATTTTCAAAAATTTTGTGAAGAGTTTTCAATAGAAGATGGATGGATGTTCTTTATTTGGTTATTGAATCTTTACATTATATTTATTATTGGTAGAAATAATTTATTTAAATTATATATTAAATAGTTAGTTAGGGATGTCTTAATAATAATATGAGAAATTTACTTTTATAAGAAAATTAAATAATTAAAACCTAAGAATTCATTAAAACCATAAAAATAAATAAATAAAGAATGTAATTTAGTGAAAAAGAAATTAATCTCTAAATAGGACTTTTGATTATTGTAATAAATTAGTTGTTTTTGTATGCTATTATAAGTTAGTTAGTAGTAATATTTAATTTAATTATTAGTAAAAATAAGTAGAAATAACAAATAGATTCTTTCCTAGTTTTTATAAATGTATTGCAAGCACTCGAAAGAGGTTGATAAATTTTTTTAAAAATTTGATATGTTCGGAGCAAGAATAAGCCTAAAATATAATAGTAATTCGACTCACTAAACTTGTTGGGGAGCTATTGTATCGCTGTCTATAATTGCCTATTTATTGTACCAATTTCTACTTCAAGCAGAAAATTTATTGCAAGGCAAAAATTTTCAATTAGTTTATAGCGAGAACTCTGAAGAAGAGCCTAAATAAGCAAAAATATCTGCTAGTGAATTTCCACTTGCATTGGGGATTAAGCAAAATGATTTTTCTAGTAGCTTTTTACAAAGAGAATCTTTCAATGTAGAAGGAATTCAATTTTCAATTTAGAGAGTATTAAATAATTAGACTAACTAATATGAGTTTTAGACTGTTTAAGAATCGTTTAGCTTGGAACCTTGCTCAGAAAGCAGCTTTTAAATATAGGAAATTGCAAGCGAAATTAAAAAGTATCCTCTAAATTATTTGTATTGTATACCATCAAATAGCAGTTATTCCTTGTAAGGATAACCTGAGTCAAATACATATAAATTTTTAAAATTCAAAATCAGCTATTGCAAAAGTTAATTAAATTGCTCAGAATCTCTTTAAAATTAATAATAAACCTCTTTGTATACTATTTATGTAAATAGAATAATTGACGCTGATAGATTAGAAGATTAGTTATTACCAATGGTTCAAAGTATGTAATGGACTGCTTCAAGCGGAACTAAAAGAATTGATTTAAGGTTTAAAAATGCTTATGTAAATTCTTAAATAGGAACACTTTTTTAGTCAATATAAAGTCAACAAAAATTGCTCTTCAGTTCAGATAAAGAGCTGATTACTGACTACAATAAAAACAATATGCTTTTTGAGCTAAATTTGTCTTTAGAAAACAATAAAGAATCAATATATAACATAAAATAATAAACTCTAGTTTAATTCTTTTCATCAATAGGTGGTTTAGTGAACTGCTTCTATTTTATAGGACTCATTTTAGCTATGCCTGCTTCTAAATTTAGTTATAATCAAAAACTTTTAAACAGTATTTTTAATTTCTAACTAGATTAAAATCAGCAAGAATCATCATAATAAGAATCACCACAAATCTACATTGACAATTAAAAATCTTAAATTACAGAGAATAATACTAATACTAATAATAATAATAATACAGTCAATCATAGTAATAATAATAATAATCGCTCTATTTTGAAATAGAATTTTAAATTTAAGTTCAATCGCTCTCACACAATTTAAACTGCGTAAACAGCAAGAGACCCTTTGAACAGTAACATCACTCATAAAGCTTACAACAATAGTATTTTTAGAAAAAACAATTTACACAAAGAATCTGAAGATCAAAAGGATGAAGAACTTGGTGGTAGCAATAGTATAAGTCAAAAAATAGATATAAATTAGAATGAGATTTAACTTGAAAATAAACAAAACAAAGAATAAACCACAGTGATAAATTAATATCAAACACTGAATGATTTTAGCACTTTGAATTTAAATGATATACAGCTATCTAGTTAAAAAAGGTAGGATAAATTAAATGATAGTTTTTGTTCTGCGCAGGAGAAAAAACATAAGATAGCTAATACTTCTTAGTTCTGTTAGAATTAAGATGGTTAAATTCCATTTAAATATATAAGGAGATGTGAAACACAAAAGCTAGAAGATTTAGCGTTTACTGATCATGATAAAAGAAATGAAGATGAATCTAAAAACATTGATGATAAATATAGCAATTGTCGGTAAAGAAGAGTGAGTCAACAGGTTTAAATTAACACTGATCATACTTAAAGTAAAACTATTAATTAAAGCAAGAACTAGAATTAAATAGCTCAAAATAAACAAAATTTAATCACATAAATGAGTCTCCTTAAGAACACAATAAAAATAAAAATTTAAGATTAACTTCTGAGCATATTTTGCAAGAAGAAAATCAAATCTCGAATGATAAATTATGGTATAGAGAAAATAAATGATTTTTTAGACATAAATATGTTCATTAAGACAATAGTAGAATTTCAGAAACTCAAAAGAATTCTCATGAACAAAGATTAATTAATTCTCTTTGAACTTATACCTCCTCCTCTTATACACGAACAGTAGTTTACTAATAAAATTTCAGATGAAGAAAATGAGAAAGAATGCTATTCAGCATTTAATACAGGAATGGTTTTTGAAGATTACAGAACCTAAATTAAAAAAATGAAGGATGCCTAAAGCTCCTACAATAGAATTTTTAAATCTTCAAATACCTAACATTCAAAACCCTCCTTTGTTGATAATCAAATTCTCTTATACATAGGTTAAAATCTTAAAAAGCAATTTGATGAAAATACTTTTAGATGATGAAACTTTTTTGATAAAATTAACAATTTTGTTTAAAATTATAATTAAAATTTATTTTATAAATAATGTAAATAAAATAGCCAATTTATTTTTTTATTTATTATTCGATCAATTTTTATGTGAATTTTAAATTTTAAATTTTATTCAATCAAGAAAGAAAGAAAGAAATAAAAAATGTTTAAATATTTATTTTAATTAGCAATTTATTTTTCTTTAAAATATAATTTGTTGATGAAAAAAATTTTTTAATTTTATAAATATTTTAATCCTTAATTTATTTACTTTGAAGCAATAATATCAGATTATTTTAACTATTTTTTCCTTTATTTTTAATATTAATTTTTTTCAAAAAAAAGTTCCTATAATTCAATTCAGTTCAAGAGAATAATTATTTTTGTGGTTAAAGCATTAAAATAAATAAAAAAATAGTAAATATTTTTATAAGTTGCATTTTAGATCAAAATCAATAATGATTTTAAATTATAAATCATTTTTATAATTTTTTATAATAGAAATGATTTTACAAATTGTGAAAAATTGATAGAGTGTTTTATGCTTATAATTATATTCGAAATGATTTTTTCTAATTATAAAAATAAATAGGTTGTTTTATGCTTATAATTTATATTAGAAATTATTTTTTCTAATTGTGAAAAATAAATAGGTTTTTTTATGCTTATAATTTATATTAGAAATGATTTTACAAATTGTGAAAAATTGATAGAGTGTTTGTTTTATGCTTGTAATTTATATTAGAAATGATTTTACAAATTGTGAAAAATAAATAGAGTGTTTTATGCTTATAATAATTGCAATTAAAAAAGAAAAGCTTTGTTACTTATTAGAAAAATAAATAATTGTAAAATAGTAAAGCGTGGTGATTGCAAACATACTTGATATATTGGATAATCCTTAGACATAAATGATTAAATAAATGAACCAATTATTAATTATATTTAAAATAGTAGACAAAAACAAATTAGGTTTCAGCAAGTATAAAGTTAAATGAATAAATATTAGGGAGAATAAAATCAAGTAAAATGTATTTAAAGATTAAATTTTTAAAGAAAATAAGGGGAAAATATTCTTAAAATAAAATCAAATAATCAATATCACAAAATAAATACAAGGCCAATTAATTAGTGAATATTTTTAAATGAAAACAGTTAAAAACTTTAGTGAAAATTAGCCATTCACAGTGAATGCAATGCAGAAAAATACATATGATTAATAAATAGATAGATAGATAAATTGATATATAGATAGATAGATTGTTTGATTGTTTGATTGATTAATTGTGTTTTACTTTTTAAAAAAATATTTGTAAATTGAAAAAAATTGATAAATTAATTAATTATTTATTTATTTGTTTATTATAAAAAGTAAGTATTAAAAATAAGTTAATAAATATCGTTTATACCAATTTTAGCTAAAGAAATAAAGAAAGCCGGTTGAACCATCAAAAAAAGCTAGCAAAAAAAGTAAGATAGAGGCTAATTAAAGCAACATAACAAGTATTTGCACATCCTATCATGTTCTTTACAAGGCATAGGAGTACTGTTTTAGAAAAATAGCTCAATAAGTCTAAGCATTTTTTTGGCAAGACGCCCTTGTATATCTTATAGCACTTTACTTATAATGTAAATGTTCATTTTTAGCTTAATTATAGCACAAAATCTTGATTTATTTAAGTCTCCTTTTTGATAATCAATCCTTTTTATTAAAATTAGTTTGAATTTCAAAATGGGTTGTCATCTTTTTCATCTAAATAGCTTCCAAAAGAATTTAAATTATAGCAATAAAGCGTATTCATTTATTTTGATTCGATATTTTCTTAGTTAGTTAGCATCTTTCGATTTAATAGTCTGACTCAATCAATAAATCAATAATTTAATCATTCATCACTATGTGGACAATTTTACAAATTGCAAATACAATTCCAAATCAAACTGAAATAGTAAATGAATGTATTCATTGCTTTGGTTGGTTCATAAAGTAGAATGATAATTTATTTCTAATATTTGAACTATTAAACAAATAAAATAAATTAATTTGCGTTTGTAATTTGTTTGCAACAATGATATGATTGATTATTGACTACATTATCTTATGCATTCATAACATTAACTTAAAATGGTAATCTAAATAAAAACTATAAATTAGGTTTTAACAATAATTGTCTCTTCGCTCATTAAATCGCTGCTTAGATTTGGAAATTTCTTTTTTTTAATTTTAGTTATTTTATCCTTTTCCCTCAAGCTATATCAAAATAGGTAACAAATACATCTATTTATTTAATTATAAGCATTAGTTTACTTTATCTCATATTATACTTTACTTTTAATATTATTTTATATAATAAAACCTTATTCTTAAATTATTCAAATTAGCATATTTCTGATAGTCCCTCTCTTGGTCAATTTAATTGTAGCTATTTCAAAAGATATTTATATATACCTTTCTATTATTTCTTACGGAACTCTAAAAATAGATGAGAAGGGATACTATGTAATTAATTAATTAATTGCTAACTAACTAACTACTTCATAATTTGATAACTCTTTAAATTTCAATATTAATTCAAAAAACTATTATTCAAGATATTCTTATCTGCTTTTCAAATTTTATTCAGTTAAAGCTAACAAAACCAATAAATAAATCAATCAATTAGCCATAAATAAAATTTGATAAAATAATAAAAATACACTTTGAACGATAAATAGTTAAGCAAAAATATAAATAAGTAAGCATTTAATTAATCGGTAAATTGACAAGTATTATGAAGTTGATTTAATTTAATATATTACTTAAATAAATGCTAAAATATAAGATATATTTTATCAATTACCATAAATTCTCATGAAAAATAAACTCCAAAAATAATTAATAAATATTTTTATGCTTTTAAAAATATGAGAATTTAAATAAAAAATTATTGCCAAAGCACGGACTCAATTAATGATAATCTACATAAATTAATATTATTTATTAATTAATTAAGAATATGAAAAACGAATTGATATATTTATTCAGCTTAAAAAATTAAATTAAAATAGTATAAATCTAAAATAAAAAACAATTTAAAAAAGAGAGGAATTTAATTTTAAAGAATAGTTTTTTGAAATAAATTAGATAGATTAATTTTTTTTATAAAGATATGAAAAATTAATTTTAATTTAAATGTAATTAATTAGAAAGCTGATTTTACTAATGCACCTACTTTGAAAGAGATTCCTGGAATAAAAATAGAAATCGGTGATATAATAATTTTAAAGAAAAAAGATTATTGTCCTGCAGATATTGTTTTATTAGACTGCAAGGACGATTGGTGCTTTTTAGATACAATAGAAATAGATGGAGTTTCTTAATACAGTATCAAAAAGCCTTTAGCCCCAATAAATGGTAAAATTTCATTGTGAAAATAAAGAAATTAATTATTGATTTTGTTTTTTATGAAAAGCAAATAAAAAAGACATGAAGAGTTTTATTAGTACTTACAAAGAGTATTTTACAGGTAAAATAGAGTATACAAAACCATAGAGATCTGAGAAATAATTTCAGGGTTACCTCAAACTTCAAAATGATCCTAAAGGATAAAATATCGAATTTTCAAATCTAATATTAAGAGGAAGTCAAATTAAGTATTCAGATTGGGTTATTGGTTTAGTCATTACAAAGGGAAAGGAAATTACAAATGTATCTCAGCTGCAAAACTCCTCTTCAGACAGAAAGTTCAAAAACTTTCTTAACAGATTTATGCAAATGAGCATAGTCTGGATAGTCTTTGGAATACTAGTAAATAAATATTTCTTATTATTTAAAAATTTTAGCAAATCTAACATTTTTTTAATTAAATGAATAATTTTAATTAATTAAATTTTTTTAAATAGACTACGTCTGTTTGGAAAACTTTGCACGAATAGAGCTAAATATTCAACAATATTTAGCCTAGCTGGATAATTTAATTGATATATGCTATTTAAGTGTATTCAACTCAAGCGCCTATTATAGTTTATTCTATGATAGACATTTGCACAATTTTGTAGAAGTTTATTGTTGAACGAAAATATGGAAAACAATAAACATAAATAGTAATAAATAATCCTGACGCTGTCTCTAATTTATGTCATATTGACTATGCTGTTTTTAGCTAAACTGGAACTATAACTCAGAAAGACTAAGAGGAAATTGTGGGCATTAATTTATGATGGAAAGTTTTTCTAAGTCAATGAGTCCATGATGAGAGGATTATAGGAAAAGCAACAATAAAAAAATATGTTTACTGAATAATAATACGAAAAACAAAATACCAATCAAAAATACAATAATAGTCCAAACAATGTCAACAATACTTAGCTTATAGAATTGTCCAATTTAAAAACTCTTCAGTAAGATGGATTGTTACAAACGCAATATAACGCAGTTAGGATGAATTCTATGGGAGAAGTTAAATACCATTCCTAACAATGATAATACTTTTATTAATGACACATCTTATTTTCAAACTAATAAATCAATAAATGAAAATAACATCAGTTAATTTGAGAGCAAAGCAGGAAATCGTAACAGCGAAAATAGTAGCATTAATATTTCTAATCCTTTGAATCCAAACAATAATTTTTTCACGTTTAAGAAACATCCAAAAAATCAAGAACATATATCCTTTCTTGATATTCATGATAAGAACAATAAAAATGAGGGAGATGAGTATAGTTTACAACAAGCATCGCAGAATTAAATAAGTAGTTAGTCTAACATTAAATAAGATCTTGATTTTGTGCAAAGAATTTATACAAAAACTGGCACTCACACCTATCTAAATATGTTAGATAATGCAGACTAGATTATAAAAGAAGAAGAAGATATCGAGACTGCAAGAGATCCCTCAAGCAAGGCTATAAGTTTCAAACACTCTTAAAATATATATATTGAGGGGCAAGAAAATCCAATTAATATATAATCATAATGCATATAAACTCCCCATCTAAAAATAACTGAAAATCTAGGTTTTTTACAAGAACCGTAATTGCCTAATATATTAAATTTGCTAAAAGAAGAATAAACAAACACAGACAAAGACAAGCTTAACTAGCCTAAATAGGAAGTAATGATTACAAAATTGTAAACATTTATGGAAGATTTAGGTAAAACCTAATCTATATCAAATAGCCAATCCAGAGATGGAAGAACCAATTCCGTCATGACTGTATAAAAAAATTTATTTATTAAAATAATTCTTTTAATTAATTATAATTTATTTGTTACTAGGTTACGAATAGAAGCATCCCTCTTGAAAAGGCTAACTAAAAAGAAATTCCAACATTCTCTAGTTATATCAATAAATCTAAACTCACAACTAGCTCCAACAACAATGCAGAAGTATAAGATCTCTAAATATTGTAAAACGATAACTCAAAACCTGACTCAAATTAGTAATTAAAATAGTTATTTTTTTTAAATCAATTATAAAAAATTAAATATTGACTTAAAGCATTTAAAATTCGTTGAAATTTTTAATTAAAGATGAAATATTTTTTTTTCATTAAAAAAAATAATTACCAGAATAATTTGAAGCTTTTAAAATTAATTGAAATCTTTAATTTAAGATGAAATGTTGTTTTTTTCATTAAAAAAAATAATTGCAAGAATAATTTGAAGCTTTTAAAATTAATTGAAATCTTTAATTATCTTTAATTAAAGATGAAATGTTGTTTTTTTCATTAAAAAAAATAGTAACAATAATAATTTGAAGCTTTTAAAATTAATTGAAATCTTTAATTAAAGATGAAATGTTGTATTTTTCATTAAAAAAAATAAATGCAAGAATAATTTGAAGCTTTTAAAATTGGCAGAAGTTTTAAATTAAAGATTAATGCTTTTTTTCATTAAAAAATAATGAAGCTTTTAAAGTTAATTGAAATTTTTAACTAAAAATGAATGGTTGGTTGTTTATTCATTAAAAAAAATAATTGCTAGAATAATTTTAAGTTTTTAAAATTATTTGAAATTTTTAATTATTGAGAATGGATGTTTTTTCATTAAAAAAAATAATTACTAGAATAATTTTAAGCTTTTAAAATTTGTTGAAGTTTTAAATTAAATATGAAAGGTTATTTTTTAATTAAAAGAATAATCTGATAGAATAATTTGAAGCTTTTAAAATTTGTTGAAGTTTTTAATTAAAGATTAATGGTTGTTTTTCAGCTATTAAAATTAATTGAAATTTTGAATTAAACATGAAATGTTGTTTTTTTCATTAAAAAAATAATTTTCTAGAATTATTTGAAAATTTTATAATTAGTTGAAATTTTTGTTTAAAAATTGAAAGGGTTTTTTTTGATTAAAAAAATAATCTGATAGAATAATTTTATTTAATTTGTCAATTAATTATTTGAGAAAACAAATTAAAATGATTTAATTTTTAATAGAAAGAAAAGTGGAAGGTTTTTTCAAGAAGTTGAGAAGGTATTCAATCAACAAAATCTAGGGTAATAAGAAAGCTAAAACAAAGAGAGTGATACTGGTAGTCTTAAAGAAGATTTAGATTTACAATAAATATAAACTAATTTGTTAATATCTCACGAGAAGAAGCATTCTAATCATAGTAGAAGTAGCAGCTAGAATATTAATAGCAGTCGTTAACAGAGCACTAGTAAATATAAGGTAATCAGACCATAAGCAATAAATATTGAATAGATTTACATTCAAAATAAAAGAGATACCAATCTGTTAAAAGAATTTCGCCCTGTTCAAGATATTGATTAAGGGGAGATGAAAACACCTAAATTACCATTTGATTAGTAGCAAACATAATAATTAAATAATTCGGATTTTGAAAAAAATATTAATAATACAACTTTTTAACATGCAAATAACATTTAAAATACAAGCGAAAATTAAACAAATCCTAACATTAATAATAATAACACAGACACTTATACATAATTTGATGCTAGAAGAAAGAATTATGTGTAAAGAGAAATATATAAATTTAGCGAGTATTAATATACACCAACTCCTCTAATTGAAAATATGCATTCTCAATTAACACTAGAGCACATGTATGAAGAACTAGAAACAATCGAGCATCAATAACAATATTTTAATGCTCCACATTTAGAAAACCCTACAGCTGAGTTTATTAAGTCTATGGTTCTCTGTCATTAAATAAAAACAAAAAAACCAAAAGAAAGTCAAGACGGAATATATATACACGATTTATCTTCCCATGAAGAAAATATTTTGTAGAGATTAGCCTTGACTCTCGATGTCCCCTTTATCTATTCAGGAGCTTTTAATAGCAAAAAATTTTATTAAATTAAATTCAAAAACAGAGAATTAAGATACGAAATAAAAGGTAAAACAACAAATTATTTTTTTTTTTAAATTTTAGTGCAATTTTAAAGTCAATTTTTTCAATTGGAATTTGATAAATAAAAATTAATTTAATTTGATTTTTTTAATAATTAAAAACAAATTGTTTTGATATTTTTAGGAGTTAACACATATTCGCAAGAAAGAGGAAGATTTTCTATAATATTAAAAGAACAAGCTCTAATAGATCACACATAAGGAGGAATAGGAAGCAATCATACTCCAAGTTCTCCAGATAGAAAAAAAAATAGCTAAAATGAAGATAAAAAATAATTTATGCTTGTGAGAGGTGATGAAAAATCAATCCTACACAAATGCTTAATGTCAAAAACTGAAAAAGATAAATTGAATAAACTGCTTAATAATTTTTCTATGAATGGTATGCATTTCATAATTTATGCGAAGAAATATGTGACGAATAGTTAGATATCTGATTTTAAGAAATAAATATAAATGGCACACTAAGAAGCAAATGATTAAACTGAAACAATCATAGATAATTTTGAATCTGATCTTACTCTTTTAGGTATTGTTTGCCTTCGCTAGAAGATGGTCCCAGATATTCACCAAACAATAGATATTATTAGAAATTCTGACATTTGCACTTGGGTGCTTTCAGGAGACAAACAATAAAAAGCAATAGCAGCCGCTTTATAAGCAGAGATTATAGCTCCTCATTCCGAATTTCTTGTTATCGACTAAACAAAGTAATTTTTTAAATTAACCAATAAATTTTTAGCGATTTATGAATAGAAAAAATAAGTTAACATTTTGTAATAATTAATCAGCTATGACGAACTTAAGTATCAGATAAAAAGTCATTTGCTATAAGTGCAAAAGCTCATTTTAAAAGAAGATGAGGATACAAACTCTCCATCTCCTTCTTATAGATCCAAAGCCAATTAAGTTAGAACCAGAAGACTCTCCTCTATGGTAGGACACAAAGGAAAGGGAGACTCATAAGATTAAATGAATAGACTAGTTTTATAAGTTAATGGAAATTCTCTATTGCAAATTTTAAAAGATCCCTATCTTAAAAGTCACTTCAGTTTTTTGTGTATGATCTGTAAAAGCGTTATTGGCTATGATTTTTCACATGAAGAAAAGGCTCACATGACCCAGCTAATTCATGAGTCATTTGTTGTTAAACCCACAGTCTTAGCAATCGGTGCTTCATGGTGTAATTACTTTTATTAAAAACAAATTATTTTATTTAAGCAATTTAATAAACAATAAATAAAAGTATTGAATTAAAATTAAAAATACATGATTTTTTAATAAAAAAGTATAATTTTAAGTATAAAATAAAACATGATTTTTGAAGAAAAAAAACATAGCATTTGAATAAAAAAAAGATGATTTTTGAATAAAAAAACATGATTTAAGAATTAAAAAAATATCATTTAAAAATTTAAAACCATAATTTTTGAATAATAAAAACACAATTTTAAGTATAAAAAAATTATTTTAGAATAAAAAAACAAAACATTTCAATGAAAAATGATGATTTTTGAATACAAAATATAATATTTCAATAAAAAAAACATCGTTTAAGAATTAAAAACCATAATTTTTGAATAATAAAAACATAACTTTAAGTAAATAAAAAAATGATTTTAGAATAAAATACCATAATTTTGAGTACAAAATAAAAAAAGATTTTAGTATTAAAAAAAACATAATTTTTGAGTAAAAAAATATAACATTTGAATAAAAAATGATTTTAGAATTACTAATCTTTGAATAAAATAAAATTTAAGTTTCGTATAAAAATATAAATTGATTTATAACAAAAAGGCGATTCTTGGATGATGAACGTTGCTGACGTTTCTTTGCAGATCGATTCTCCAGGAGATAGAGCTAATACTCATCAGAAAAGAATGTTGGGCGATATTTTAATAGACAGACTAAAAGACTTCAAAAAGAGTATACTGGATGAGTCTATACATTTATAGGAGAAGATTAGGTCTTTAGTTATTTTAATTTTTAAATACTCTTTCTTCTACACTTTGCTAAATTACATTAATGCGCTCCACAGCTATCAATACTATACCTTAGCAGTTTAATATAATTAAATTCTAATGAATCATTTTCTTTAGATTATTATTTCTTCTTTCTTCTTGTTTAGTGGTAGATTCAACACAACAAGGAGCTGTGTTATTAACGTATATCCCTCTTTTTATCGCTTTTGCAAGAACTACTTTTCATGGATAAAATCCCATTTCTTAGAAACTATTATTATGGGAGCTGTTGAGGGCTTAATAGTATCTATTCTGTTAGAGGATACTTTTTTTGGATACAATAGTTCAGATGGAAGACTGCGAGATGACAAAACTGTGTCTGATCTTCTATGTATAATATACACTCTTTCGCTTGTAATAATGACTTAATGTCTTAATGGTATTTTCTCCCTTAAAGCTAGGATTCTCCATTTATTTTTCTCTATAGTCCAAATAACTCTCACATTAGTGTAAATTAACATTTTTTGAAATCTCTTAAAGAAATTAAAAATTTCATAATTAAATAACAAAAAAGGTGGAATCAACACTTAAATCTGAACACTGATTTGTATGTAGTCAATCTCACAGAAACTCTCAATTAATCATGTGTATGGATTATGTTCTTCTCAGTAAGTCTTTTTATATGGACATTCGAAATGCTCTACCAAAAAATACTCAGAAAATATATTACAAATGATATCATTAGGAAATTCATAAAAGAATAATCAGAAAACATGAATTTCTAAGGCTTGCTAGGATTAAAGCCATACCAAAACTACATCAAAAACTTAAAAGCTCATCCAACCATGAACCCCTAATTTTATGCAAACCTCTTCAAAGCCTTATTTACTCATGTTGAGATGGATGGATTCTTGAGAAAAAGTATTTTTATTAATAAACTTCTTCATTTATCATTTAAATTATTTCGTTTATAAAAACTTCTAATTTTCTTTCGATTAAGAGAAAAATTAAATCTTATCTTTATAACCACAAATTTATAAAAATTTTACAAAATAAATTAAAATCTAAATAAATTTTTATTAATCTCTTTTAATTCAATATTCATTTAACCAGTTTTTCTCATCATTTATTATTTTAATAATTTGATAAAATTTTCTCATTTAATTTTTAATTAACTTTTTTGATTGTAAGAATGGATAATAATCGCTAATTTTATTTTTTCAAATCTTCATTTTTTATTTTAATAATTTGATAAAATTTTTTAATTTAATTTTTAATTAACTTTTTTGATTGTGGTTAAACATTTTGATTTTAAAATTCTTTTAAAAAATTATTTAGTCATTGACCCTGGTGAGAAAGTAGAGAATTTATCCGGAATCGATAAATTAAAGCTGAAATTCAATGACGAAAGGTTAGAGAAAAGTTATAGAAACCATAAGTTATAATTTGTTTGGACAATATATTTAAAACCAATTACACTTATGTCGTTTATTCTTTTACTGTCTACCATATTTTATCTGATATACAATTAAAACAACAACACTTATCAATTAATCCTTGATATATTAAGATTAATAGTTGAGTTTTGCTCTACTGTAGCATATGCAACTATTTGGTTCCATAAAAAATTTAGTGTTTTCTAGCTCAGCAATATCATTAAAATTAATGTAAAAGATTTATTTTTTTTTAATTAATTAATTACTAAAGCTAATATTTATTAATATTTTAAATAAAAATTAAAATAGATAAGAGTTCTGCTTTCAACTATTTTGGTTCTGTATTCTATATCGATTGTCTTTTATGATGATAGTGAAATGAATCAAATTCTTTAAGAACACTTGGTATTATTTGCTATATTAAGTTGGGATGCTATTCCTCCTCCTTTCATTTTCCCAATTGTGCTTAATCTGCTTAATTATATCAGCCTTTTCATATTTGTTATTGCAATTTAGAATTAGGGATCAGAATAAAACCTATAAATTTACTATAAAGCTACAATCACTGTTGTGTTATTCTTTTATTCTCTATTGAACATCGGATCTTATTACAATAAAGATTATTTGAGAAGGGATCTCTTCTTGATGGAAAACAGAATCAAATTCGAAGAAAATAAAGTTGATCACGTACTTGCTAATCTTCTTCCTAATTTCGTCAGAAGCAGGTTTAACAGAAGTAAATTTTTTACAAAATAAATTCTTTGAATTCATTTAAAAAAATATCTCATTTTCAATATTATTTTTGAAATAAAAAAATGGTTTGATTTAAAAATAAAATCAATTTCAATAAAATAAAAATTATAATTTTTTTTGATAATTTATTAAATTAAAATTCAAATAAATGAATAAAAAATATTTTTTAACTTTATTAAAGATGGCGATACAAATATAGAAGAAGATCAAGGTGAGGTTGCGATTGTTTTTGTAGAAATTGTTTCTTTTGATGAGATTTTAAAAGAGTAAGATGAGAATTTCATTCATTGGTTAGATAATCTTTACAGAAGCTTTGATTATGTTTGCTAGCGTTATGGCGTTCAAAAGATAGAAGTAAGCAAACATTTTTATTTATTATTTTGAGAGATTAATTAATCAATCATTTTAATTATAGACAGTAGGTAAAGTATACATGGCTTGCAGTGGATTAGATGTAGCTAAACATTAGAAAGCTAAAAAGGGCAATGACAGAATCTGGAGGGAAAATGAAACCAAGAAGGCTCTCGATGCAGCTTTCGCTATATAGAAAAAGGCATAGAAGATCTATTGGGGATCTAAGTCTCAAAAGACTACTTTAAAAATTGGTATCCACTATGGAAGAGTTATTGCTGGTGTTATCGGATATCATAAACCTCAATTTAGTCTTATCGGAGATACAGTAAATACCACTTCTAGAGTGTGTTCTCATTGTGAAGCGAATAACATCACTCTTTCTTAGCAAGCTCATGAAAGAGTCAAAGACTAAGACTATGTATCCAAGGGAGAAATCGTTAAAAATGTCAAGGGAAAAGGTGATTTGCAAGTTTACAAATACTTTAAAAGAGAAAAACTCTTAAGAAGAAGTAAATTTTTTATTTTTCAAATATTTTTATTTGTTATTTTCATACAAAAAATATTCAATTTATTTTTTTTATTGACAGATTCTGATAAAGATTTATCTCTGGATAATACGCCTTACTTGAAAAAGAAGTTAACTGAAGGAGAAAAAAGAAGTCCTTAACTATTAAAATCGTTCTCATTATAGGGAAATGCTCTTTTAACTCAAAATAATATTAAAACTCTATTTTAATTTCCTTAAAACGGAAACGCAAATGGGTCACCTCATAATTAAAATAATTTAGGAAATATAAATAATTAGAATTAGTCAAACAATAACAGTAACAATAATAGTAATATAATACCATCAATTAGTTCTATAAATTAATCTTCAAGATAGAATAGCTAGTGTGGAAATAATTAGACAACAACTGCTGCATTAACTACTACCAACAACAACAGCTCGCTTTATCCTTAGCATACCATTCAACATTATAATAGAGCGGCCACGAAAAAACCAAGTTAATACATCAGAAAGAGCTCGTTTGAAAATCTAGAATAGCAAAGCACTCCTTCTTCAAAATCAAAAACATTCAATTAACTAAATATGATTGATCTCTCTCCAAAAAGAAAATCTAAAAGAATGTCAAACACTGTTGTGATTCCAAGAGTCAGCATTGTTAGTAAATTTGATGACCTCGAAATAGACGAAGAAGAAATTGAGCCAGAAAAATAATTCAACATAGCAAACAGTGAAAGTTAGTATATAAACTAGCAAGATGAAGAAAAGGATGAAAAAGGAACAAGCACCAATCTTTCCTAAAAGAATAATTTAAAATCTCCTCAGCTAAGTAAAAACAATGAGAATTTCTTTAAATTTTTGATCAAAAATTAATAAAAAAAACAAATAAAAAGAGAATTTTAACATAAAAATGAATGAAAAAGCATTTTATTTTTAATATTTTGTTATTTATTTTAATATTTTTATTTTTATCAATATCAGATAAACAGGAATAGGAGACCAATAATGCTGCTTATTTATAGATTAAGAATCGTTGGTTGCTGACTTTGGAAAACGAAAAGGAAGAAACTGTTATGAAATTTAAGAAGATGATTCGTAAAGATTTATAAAAATCATATCAAATTAGTTCTTTTATTGTGATTGCAGTACATTTTTTCAAAACACTTATGCTTTTTGTGATAGGAGATGTGCTTTAAAGTAAAAGAATGACAGTATTAATCACTATAAGAATGATATTCGAAATTGTGCTATTTATACTCATGATTTTATATTCTAAAGCTCTTAACTCGAACTTTTTAAACTACATCAACTTAATATTCCTATTCATCTCTGTGATTTTCCTATAGGTCCTCTCAGGACAAGTGTTTGATCAAGAGAGCTTTAAAACTCTTCTAATTATAGACTACTTTGAGGGCGCTTTGGCTTAAAATGTTATCTCCAACTTCTCGACATTTTCTTTCTAGTAATCACTGATTTTCAATATAATTTACAGCGCAATATGGATCTACAACATCAAAACAAGCTTTATTTAAATTGCCCTTGTTGTGTGCTTGTCTGTTTTTGAAATCATGAGAAACTTTTTTAGACAGAGACTTTACATTTAGAATTATAACCAGATAGTCAAACTCGACAACAAAAAAACTGAAAAAGATTCTCTCCTTCGCCATCTCCTCCCTCAGCATGTTCTCACTAAATTTTTCTAAGACCAACAAAAAAAATAAGAATTTTAAGAAACTTTGCAAGATGTCACCTTGCTCTTTGCAGATATTTCAGGTTTTACAAGCTACTCCAGCAAATCTAGGCCTGAAGACGTTGTTAAAATGTTGCGTGAGCTCTTCATCGAATTCGATAAATCCTGCATCACTAGAAATGTATATAAAGTCTATACAATTGGAGGTAAATGAAAAAACATCATTTTTTAATAAAAGCTGAATTTAAACAAAAAATTATCATTTAATTACAAAATATTTAATAAAAGCTGAATACAAAATAATAAATACTCAAAAATAAATAAATAAAAAATAATAGATTGCTATGTAGTGTTAGGAATGACGAACATAAACAATAGAATAATACATGAAGAAGCTAAAAATGTAGTGGATATGGGTTTCTCTATGATTAAGACAATTTAGTACGTTAGGGATAAAGTGAATAACTCAGACCTTTAAATGAGAATAGGAATCCACACAGTAAATAAAACTAAATATAAATTTTATTAATAGATTTAATAAATTAAATTAAAAGGGAAAGATTTTAGGAGGAATATTAGGAACGAATATAGTCAGATACGATATTTTTGGAAAGGATGTCATGATAGCCAATAAGTAAAATTTAATTAAATTACAAATTTTATATTGAATTTGAATATTTATTTTTAGGGTCGAGTCAAATGGTGTAGGTGGATAAATCTCTGTCAGCGAAGCAACAAAGGTTCTTCTCGAGAATAATTACAAAGATATTTTCTAATTCAAAGATCATAATCCCATTAAACTCAAAAACTTTGAAGAGGAAATTAAAACCTATCTAGTGAAACAAAAATGAAATAATTACCAATTCAATCAATTATCTAAAATTAAAATGGAATTTAAAATTTCTTTCTATTTCAAAACAAAACAAAATTAAATTACCAATCTAAAGTTGTTTAAACATAAAAAAATAAATATTTACATCGATCAATGCATGCATAACACAGTCACACGCAATACAAACAAACAAACAGACAAACAAATAACTAACCTATTAAAATATTAACCAAATTTAATTATTGTAAACAACTAAATTAATTATCTTTAAAAATTAACCACCATATATATAAATAATTTTAAATATTTTAATAAAAAACTAACAAATCAACTAAAAAATAACAAACAAACAAACAATAATTAATTGCTTATATTCATTCCTTGGACTGATCTTACCCTCAACATGTTTTATATTTATTATTTACAATTAAAACTAACTAACTCACTCACTAACTAACTTGTTTTTAAAGTATATCAATAAACCTTCTAAATTCATTTATTTTAATATCAAATTAAGATATTTATTCATAATCTCCTTTTAAAACTCTAAAGTATAAATTTTATTAATCTTTAAGATTAAATTACTCACACAATAATATTTTGAAACTATCTGTCTATTTTAATTAATATTGAAGAAACATTTTTACTTCCTCAATTTTTATTCTATTTGATTCCATAAAGGTTCCTCCTTATAAAATGAAATGAAAAAGTAGATTCTCCTTGTTCCAAATAAGAAATATATCAATAAATCTTAAAAATTTGTTACTATTTTTTGATAAAAAAAGATATTTTCATACAAAATAAAAGTGAATAAATCATAAAAATTATTAAATTTATTCTAAAAATAAATATTTTTATTGATTTTTGAATAGCAATTTTAAGAAACACAAAATAAATAAATATTTTAATTATTTAACTTGTTTTAATTAAATATTTATTTTTTAAATTAAACTTTTGTTTATTTATTTATTAGATTTTTTTATTTTTTTGTTATTTGTTTTATTTTAGTTAAAAGGTTTACTTTAATTTATCATTTAAAATTTTGTGATTTATTTTCGTTTATTTATAAATCTGATTATAAATCAACGCTTTTTTGCTGCTTTTATTTAACATGTTCTTAACAAATAAACAATTATTGATGGAATATTTGATTTTTCTATTTTAAAAATAGATAGATTTAAATAGATCATTCTAGATTTTAGTGTAAAAATTCTAATATTATAAGTGAGTAAGTAGTGTCTGATAGACAAATCGATAGACTTTTCCATATAAAATTTTTCTGATTTGAGCTAAAGATAGGAAATTTCTTTTTTTATTAGCTTGAGCGGTGAGGGTGAGCGCTTTAAATTATTGATCAGAGATAGGTGAATAACAAACAAACAAACAAATATTTATTATTTAATTAAAAAAATACAAAAACTTAATTAGCATCAAACTATTTATAGTAAAGCAATATCAAAATGTTGTCAAGAGCTATTTCAACCTTTGCAAAGAACCAAGTTCTTCAAAAATCACTTTATTAAGGAACTGCTCCTCTTTACAATTTCACAAGATTTTCTGAGAAGCTCAACAGAGTTAAGAGCAAATCCAATGAAGGTTTTGCCTAACCTGATAACGATTCAGCCATGCATCATGTTATTACTAATGATGGATTGAACGCTTTCATTACTAGAGTTTACAAGACTACAGGTTTAGGTATTATGGGTGCTTTGAGTACCTCTACTTTAGCCGTCTCTTCTGGTTTAGCATACACTAGTCCTCTTTTCTGCGGTCTCGGAGGATTCGTTATGGCTCTTGGAGGTATTTTGGGAAGCAGCTACATGAGTCCCAATTATTATTCTGAAGTCATTAAAGGATAAGTTCACTAAAAGACTTCTAACACTCCTATGAGATTGGGTCTCTACAGTTTAGGTATGGCTGGATTGGGATTGTCTTCTTCTGTCCTTTTCGGTTCTCTCCACATGATTAATCCTGCCATTTTACCTTTAAGTATTGGTATTACTGGTGCCGTTTTCGGTTCCGCTTCTCTTTATGCTCTTTACAAGCCAAAGGATTCTCTCCTCTCTTGGGGAAGCAGCTTATACGCTGGTTTATTCGGTATGATTGGTTTACAATTAGCTGGTGCCTTGACCCAACTCTTCATGGGTCCTAACTTATTTACATTCATGTGCCACAGAGCTGACTGCTTCATTGGAGTCGGTCTTTTCACTGCCATGGTTGCTTACGATACCCATGTTGCCATTAAATAATACGAAATGGGCAATGCTGATCACTTGGGTGTTTCTATCGATTTTGCTTTAGATTTCTGGAATATTCTTACACGTGTTGCTCAAATTTTGGGAATATATAGCAAGGACGATTGAAATCAAATAATTGATTGATTGACTCAATATGTTAGTTAGATTTTATAATTTTTAAGCAGCTTATTATTAATTTCCTCAATTGAAATAGAATTGATTTTTCTAGAAAAAAAAGCAATAAAAATGATCATTTTTATATAAATATTGTGTATTGAGTCATGAAATGCATAAGTTATAAAGTAAATCAAAATAAATTAATATAATTTACTTTATTAAACAGGCTATTTATGTCTATTTTTATAACTAATCAGTAACATAATTTCTTTATTCTTATTCTTTTTAAATATAGATTTTTCTAATTTATTTTTACAATCAATCAATCACTAATCTGAAATAAATACATAAATCAATCTTATATTGAAATTATTTCGAATTTTCATCAACAAATAAATTATTTCTATAATTAAAATTTACCACTATTAAATAAATTCAAAAAAGTTATTGCATAAAATGTATTATTTTATAAATTTATTTTGCCTTCAACTAAATTATACTCTTTTAATTATTTTAGTTTGCTCTTTCTAAATTTCTGAAATTAAACAAATTACAAAATAAAATAATAAAACATAAAAAATATATTTTAAAAGTGATTCAAATATGTTTTTAAAATAAATAAATATTTTACAACATAAAAAAATATTTAGATTTCTGTATTGAATTTAATTAGCACAATAATTTTTTCAAGTAATTTTTTAATTTAATTTTACGGAAAGAGTTAGCAATTTTTTAATTATTTTAATTATTTTTAAGTTCATTTTTTATTGATTGATTAAATAATTTCATATTATTAATTAGAATTTTATTATTTTCTAAATTAAAAGAATTTTTATTTCAAATCTTTTATTTTAATCTACTTTACTTCAATTAAAACTATATTAGATAATATTTTTTTAATTACATAATTACAAAATTCCTATATTAAAGTATTTCTAAATCTATCTTAAAAAATTAAGTATAAAGCAAATCAATTAATCATAAAATTATATTTTAAATAAGAATCAAAGTAGTGTTTCACAATAAATAAAAATTACTAAAATTATATCAAATATATTTAAATATTTAGATAATTTTATAAATTTATTATTAATAATTTTTTCAAATTGACAATTAATTTAGTTTAAAAATAAAAAAACTATTTAGAAAAGAATAATAAATAATTCATAGGGGTGAAATAAATATATTGAATTAATAAAAATACTTAGTTTTAAATAGCAATAAATACCTTTGAAAAAAATTATTTAAATTAGTTTTTTTGAAGTTTGTTTTTAAAAATAAAAAATAAATTGAACAAATAGCTCATAAAATTTATTTGATTTCTTGAGTATTTTGCGCTGGTTGCAATTTTTATGTGCGTAATCTCTTAATGATATACGTTTGTTAATAAATTTTTTATCACAATTATCATCTATTTACTATATATAGTTTCATTTAGTATTTGTTTCCTATTTATTAGAATTTATCTCATTTTATATTTGTTATACATTTTTAAATAGATAAATTCCTTAATCCAGACCTCCTTTGTATACAGGTTAGTGATTTTCTATCAAAAGACTCTACTACTCTTATGCTGAATCAAATCTTTAATTACTTTTAAGGCATTCTGTATAAAAGAAATTAGGAATATGCTAGGCAATTCTTAGCTAGTTGATGGTAAATTATTTATTGTTTTTGGAAGATTGGTCAAACTGAAGCTTTTCAGGATGAAATTAAGTACCATAGAAAGGATAGACTTTTCCTTCAGCTATTGAAACAAATTATTTTCCTTTTTAATCCTTGCTATAAGCTATGCAATTAAAATTTTAATTGATTTTTGGATTTTCTAAAAACTATTTCTTAGAGAAACCATGTTTGTGGTTATAATAAAAGAATTCTTCTTCTTCTAGACATTTTATTAAAGATTTTGATAATTTAGATAGAATTCTTGACTGTGTTTTTGCTTCTTTACTAAATATTTATTTTGCAAAATGGTTTTTGCTATCGAATTGGTTTCTAATTTCTTAATTAGAAAAGCTTAGAAATAATAACTCAAATCCCAAGCAAGTAGTCCATAAAGGAAAGTAGTTTCCTTTCTCGTTTTTCTTTTTAGCTAATTCTATCAAAAATATGGCTACTTTTGAAAATTAAGTAAATTTTTTTTCTTCTCCTTCTTGCACTCTCATCATCAAGTTAGCTCCACCTCCTGTTAAAACTAGCCCATTAACTTTATTCATTAAATTCTCCAAATTTTCTAAAGAGTCAGTCCAGTTTAATGGAATTATTCTCAAACCACTTTATTAGAAGTATTAAACATAAGATGTGTAGATGTAGGAGTATTCTTCTTTCGGATAACTCTAAAATCCTGATGGAATACTTAAAATAGCAATAACAGGAAAACTAATAAAACTGTTTTTGACACGAGAAACATTTGAAATACAACTTTTTGCATCGTTTTAATTTTGAATTTGAGAAATTTCTGAATTCTAAATGCCTTCATCATTTTCTTGTTTTAATTCTTCTTCTTCTTCTTAGTCACTTTAAAAAGCTATTACATAAAGCAAGAAATGGAACACTTAAAAAGAAATCAAAAAACTTAATTTTAAAATAAGTATTTACATTAATATTGAGCATTTGATGCTTAAAATTATTTATTATTACTATTCATTTTTATAGAAAATATAAAATGTATTGAAATAAGGCTAATATTAATAATATTTGATTGGTTGTTTGAATTTTTTTAATTTGTAATGAATATATCTTTGAACAATAAATTCTAAATTGTTGATTCATAAGATTTATAAATATTTATTTATTTAGTTTAGTTTATCAAATACTCCAAATTTTCTTTAGTTAATTTATTTTAAAAGCTAAATGCCTTACTAAAATCTAATGAAGTGGATTCACTATTTTTTAGAAAGGCCTTTATTTATAATACTTGTTTTTAACATTAAAATATTTAGAATAGTTTTTTATTTATCATCTTATTTATTTTAAATCAATTGAGCACATTCAATTTTTGTTTGTATGCATTTATTAACATAAAAAGTAAATATTTTATGAAAATATTTTAATATAGTTCTTCCAGTTATTAAATTCTTGTAGATGTGGAAATATAAGAATTGAATTCCTGGATTTGCTATTTATAAATTAGATTAATTAAATAAACAAATAATTTATTAAAAAATATTTGTTTTAAATTTTTATATCATTTAAGAAATTATATTTTTTATTTAAAATAGATTTTTATTTTTTTAAAATACAAATATACTTAATTAATTATTTTAAAAGAAAATATTAATTACCGTAAATCCTCATAAATTCTCATCATCATAAATTTTCACCATATTTCCTGAGTATTTATAATTAAAATTATTCTATTTTTTTTCAAATAGTAAATGAAAGTTTTTGTATTTTAGATGATGTACATTAAAAAATATATTTTATTTGTTTAAATAAGAAAGCTAAATATTTGTTATTATTATAATTATGAAAAAAAATGATATCTAGAGGATTTAGATATGACATAAAGTATATTGAGAATGCGAGCTTATTAGAATTAATACATTATTTTAATGAATTTTTTTGCAATTATTTAGATTTATTTTCATATTTTTTATAAATATTACCTTTTTAAAATAGTTAAATTTTTTTTTAAATGTTTCAAAGATTTAAGATTTTAAAGAAAATTAATCTAATTACAAAAACAAACACATAAAAATACATCAAAAATTTATTTTATTCTAGTGATAATGCATTCTTATTTTCCTTTATTTCTAATCTATAGTTCCTACTATAATTTTAAGTAAACATTTGAAATAAAAATATTAAGATTTAATAATAAATGCTACACTAACTTTTTTGTGATTTCTCTTACTAAATAAAAGCAAATTTATAAATTAATAAAATTTATTAATTCTATTTATCCTCCTAATAATTAATTAAATCTCCATTAATTGCTATTTACTATTTTTGAAAAAAAAATAAATGATATAATAGATTAAAAGATATTATAAATTAGAAGAAGTAATTATTAATTTTTTATCAAATAACTTTAAATTTATTTTGTTTGATATAAAAAGTTTTTAAACTCTTCACTTTAATCTCATCAGGTTCTCCATATTTATCTGAGGTATATTTCATTTATAAATATTCTCATTATAATAAATATTTTATACTTATTTAACTTTCAGTTTATTTTAATATTTGATATTTTTTATTCATTTTTTCCTTCTAAAACTTTACTAGATAAAAACTGTATATTAGTTTTGGATTGTGATGTTTTTACTTAAATAAATTAATTTATTACAAAAAAACTCTTTTTACTTGTTTGTTTATTACCTTTTTATTTTATTTTATTTAATTTTATTTTTCATTTTTATTGTATTTGTGTGTTTTTTTTCTTCTATCTTTCTTAATTGAACTGAACTCATATTTTTTTTTTAACATTTGCTTGTATTATTTTTTAATTCATTTCTTATTTGTTTATATTTTTACTTCATTTTTCCATCTAAATAATTAATTAATTATAATTTTTTTTCTCAATATTTATAAAGTTAAAATAAAATTGATGTAAAATGTGTATCAGGCTTAGGTTCTGCTTTAGCAAATTGCACAAATCTCTCAAATTTGACACTTGATCTTCGGTAAAAATAGTTTATTAGTTTTGGAGTAATTTTTTTATTTATAAAAATGAATTTAAAATAATATAGCTCTTTTAACTTACTTATGTTTTTTATTTGTTTTACTTTTTTACTATACTTTTGTTTTTTTATTTCTTCTATCTTTCTGAATTTAAATTATTTTTGTATTTTCAGCATTTACTTTTATTATTTATTATTTAATTTATTTCTTATTATTTAATATTTTTTGTTCATTTGTTCCTTCTAAATAGCTAATTAATTATTATTATTTTTTAATATTTAAAAAGTTTGAATTAAATTGGTGATTAGGGTATATCAGACTTAGGTTCTGCTTTAGCAAATTGCACTAATCTCTCAAATTTGACACTTGTTCTTCAGTAAAAACAGTTTATTAGTTATAAAAATGAATTTAAAATAATATAGCTCTTTTAACTTGTTAATTAAATTTCTATTTGAATTACTTTCTTTTTCTTTTTTATTGTTCTTGTGTTTTTTTATTCTATTTTTCTATATTTAACTCATTTTTTATAGATTTTTTTATTTATTTATTCATTTCTTATTATTTAAAATTTTTTCATCCTTTTTTCCTTCTAAATAGCTAATTAATGATATATTTTTTCTTCAATATTTAAAAAGATACAATTAAATTGGTGGTATATACATACATACATACATACATACATACATACATACATACATACATACATACATACTCGCACATGGTGACATGCACTCGGGATAGGGGCCCTATATATAATTACTTATACATTATTATTATACGTATACCAATTTATTTATATATAATTGTGGGTAATATACTAGAAGGGAAGGGTCACCTACACCCTAATGGCATTTCTACTAATCTTCCATGATTTGACTACGCATTATGCTCGCTTCCCATTTGTATTCCAGATCTTCTGTTCAGAATGGGGCCTCCTCTTTACCACCTATCAGATTTGGCCCTTCCCTCCTACCAAGGAGACCGCTGGTAACATTCACATTTTTACATGGAATTTTTCGAAATAAAGGGGGCGGTATAGGATTCGAACCCCCGATATCACTGCTAAGACCCTTCGACTCGCCCACTCGAGCCGCTTAGCCCTTCTTAAATTGGTGGTTAAGGTGCATAAGGCTTAGGTACTGCTTTAAAAAATTGCATTAATCTCATAAATTTGACACTTGATCTTGGGTAAAAGCTGTTTATTTGTTTTGGATTATGATACTTTTAGTTATAAAAATAAATATTTAACAATTTACTCTTTTAACTTGTTTTTTAGATTTTTATTTGATTTACTTTTCTTTTTTATTGTACTTGAGTTTTTTTTCTTTCTATCTTTCTTAATTTAACTCATTTTTTTATTTTCAATATTTGCTTTAATTATTTTTAAATTCGTTTGTTATTATTTCAAATTTTTTCTTCCTTTTTTCCTTCTAAATAAATAAATAACTAATTATTCATATTTTTAATATTTAAAAAGTTGGAATTAAATTGGTTCAAAAGGTGCATCAGGCTTAAATTCTTATTTAGCGTATTGCACTAATCTCTAAAATTTGAAACTTTCTCTTAGGTAAATCAGTTTATTTGTTTTAGATAGTAATATTTTTTTTAATAGAAAAGAATTTAAAACAATATAGCCCATTTTGCTTATTTATTAGATTTTTATTTGATTTCTTTTCTTTTTTATTGAACTTGTGTTTTATTTCTCTCTATCTTTATTAATTTAACTCATCTTTTTATTTTCAATATTTGCTTTTATAATTTATTTCATATTTTTCTTCATTTTTTTCTTCTAATTTTTAATTATTTGTATTTTTTTTTCGATATTTAAAAAGAGCAAATTATATTGGTGATCAAGGTGCATCATGCTTAGGTTCTGCTTTAGTAAGTTGCACTAATTTCTCAAATTTGACACTTGATCTTGAGTAAAAACAATTTATTTATTTTGGATTGTGATATTTTTTAATTACAAAAATGAATTTAAAACAATAAATCTCTTTAACTTGTTTATTAGATTTTTATTTGATTTTAAGTGTGTTGTTTTTTCTTTCATCTTTCAAAATATAACTCATATTTTTATTTTGGACATTTTTTTCTTAATTTTTTCCTTACTTAATTTTTTGTTTTTTCATCAATTTAAAAAGATAGAATGAAATTGGTGACTAAGGTGCATCACTCTTAATTTCTGCTTTAGCAAATTGCAATAATCTCTCCAATTTGACACTTTTTCTTGAGTAAAAACAGTTTATTTGTTTTAGATTGTGATATTTTTAGTTATAAAAATGAATTTAAAACAATAAACATTTTTTATTCGTTTTTTATTTTATTTAGTTACCCTATAATACAATCTAAGTAGTAAATTGATAATTTTACTACCGTGGGTACTTATGTTTAAGAGGATGAAAAAAATAATTTTTAAAAAAAACTTCATCCTTAAAAATAATAATAGATTTGAGAATTTTCTTTTAAAAATTTACTAGTTAGAAGATATTCTACAGTATATTTTACTTTTTTATTGTACTTGTGTTTTTTCTTCTTCTATCTTTCTTAATTTATTTAACTCTTTTTTTATATTTTCAGCATTTACTTATTTTATTTTTTATTTCATTTCTTACTATTTCATATTTTTTCTTCATTTTTTCCTTTTAAATAACTAATTAATTAGATATTTTTTCTTCAATATTTAAAAAGTGAAAATTAAATTAGTGATTAAGGTTTATCAGGCTTAGGTTCTGCTTTAGCAAATTGCACTATTCTCACAAATTTTACTCTTACTCTTGAGTAAATTTACTTTATTTGTTTTAATTTGATTTATTTTACTTTATTCTTTTTTTCAATTTGTGCTTTTTTTCATTCTTAATTTTTTTATTTTAAACATTTACTTTTATCATTTATTCATTCATTTCTTATTATTTAATATTTTTTCTTCATTTTTTCCTTCTAAATAACTAATTTCATTATATTTTTTCTTCTATTATTACATAGTAGGAGTTATATTGATGATGAAGGTGCATCAGGCTTAGGTTCTGCTTTAGCAAATTGTACTAATCTTTCAAATTTGACACTTTATCTTAGGTAAAATAGTTTATCTGTTTTGAATTGTGATATTTATTTTTAGTTATAAAAATTAATTTAATAAATAAAGATCTTTAAACTTGTTTATTAGCTTTTTATTTGATTTACTTTTCTTTTTCTTTTTTATTGTACTTATATTTTTTTTCTTTTATCGTTCTTAATATAAGTCATATTTTATTTTCAATATTTGCTTTTATTATTTACTAATTCATTTGTTAATATTTCATATTTTTTCTTCATTTTTTCCTTATAAATAACTAATTAATTTGAATTTTTTTCTTATATATATAAAAAGAAACAATTAAATTGGTGATTAAGGTACTTCAGACTTAGGTTCTGGTTTAGCAAATTGTATTAATCTCTCAAATTTAACACTTAATCTTGGGTAAAAACAGTTTATTTATTTTGGATTGTGATATTTTTATTAAAAAAAAAGGAATTTAAAACAAAATAACTTTTTTAATTTATTTATTAGCTTTTTATTTAATTTATTTTTCTTTTTTTAATTGTAATTTTGTTATTTTTTCCTCTATCTTTCTTAATTTAACTCATTTTATATTTTCAAAATTTACTTTTATTATTTTTTATTAATTCATTTCTTATTATTTCTTCAATTTTTCCTTCTTAATATCTAATTAATTATATATGTTTTCTTCAATATTTAAAAAGTTTGAATTCAATTGGTGATGAAGGTGCATCAGGCTTAGGTTCTGCTTTAGCAAATTGCACTAATCTGTTAAATTTGAAACTTAATCTTAGGTAAAAATAATTTATTTGTTTTAGATTGTGATATTTTTAGTTATAAAAATGAAACAAAATAGCTCTTTTAAATTATTTATTAACTTTTTATTTGATTTATTTTTATTTTTTTAATTGTAATTGTGTTGTTTTTTCTTCTATTTTTCTTAATTTAACTCATTTTTATATTTCCAACATATTTTTTTATCATTTATTAATTTATTTCTTCTTATTTCATATTTATTTTAAATCATTTTTTCCTTCTAAATAACTAATTAATTATACATTTTCCCTTTAATATTTAAAAAGAGCCAATTAAATAGGTGAAACAGGTGCATTAGGCTTAGGCTCTGCTTTAGTAAATTGCACTAATCTCTCAAATTTGACACTTGATCTTGAGTAAAAACAGTTTATACTTATTTATTTTGGATTGTGATAATTTTAGTGATAAAGTAAATTTAAAACAATAGAGCTCTTTTAACTTGTTTATTAGATTTTAATTTGATTTACTTTAATTTTTCTTTTTTATTGTACTTGTTTTTTATTCTTATATCTTTCTTAATTTAACTCATTTTTTTATTTCAACATTTATTTTTATTATTTTTTAATTTATTTCTTGTTATTTCATATTTTTTGTTCATTTTTTCCTTCTAAATAACTAATTAGTTATTTACTTTATCTTCAATATTTAAAAAAGGGAAAATATAATAAGTGCATCAGGCCTAGGTTCTGCATTAGCAAATTTCACCAATCTCTCAAATTTGACACTTATTCTTGAGTAAAATCAGTTTATTTATTTTGGATTATGATATTTTTATTTATAAAAATAAGTTTAAAACAATAATTTGTTTATTTTTATTTGATTTAGTTTTCTTTTTCTTTTTTATTGTTCTAGTGTTTTTTTTCTATTATAATTTAATTCATTTTTATATTTTCAACATTTGCTTTTATCATTTATTAATTTCTTTTTATTTCATATTTTTTCTTCATTTTTTCCTTCTAAATAACTAATTAATTTTATTTTTTTCTTCAATATTTAAAAAGATCCAATTAAATTGATAATGAAAGTGTATAAAGCTTAGGTCCTGCTTTAGCAAATTGCAATACTCTCTCAAATTTGACACTTAATCTTAAGTAAAAACAGATTATTCGTTTTTGATTGTGATATTTTTACTTATAAAAATAAATTTAAAATAATATAGCTCTTTTAACTTGTTTATTAGCTTTATTTGATTTAATTTTCTCTTTCTATTAATTTTATTTGTGTTATTCTTAATAAGTAATTAATTAATTATATATTTTTTCTTCAATATTTAAAAAGGGAAAATAAAATTGGTGTAACAGGTATATTAGGCTTATGTTCTGGTTTAGCAAATTGCACTAATCTCTCAAATTTGAGACTTGATTTTTCGTAAAAATAGTTTATTTGTTTTGGATTATGATATTATTACTTAACAAAATGAATTTATAACAATAAAACTCTTTTAATTTGTTTGCTTGCTTTTTATTTGAATTATTTTCGTTTTTTGATTTATTAATTTTAAATATTTTACTAATTAAAAAATTTTATATATATTTAATTATTTTTAGTATTTTATTTTAATTTAATATAAAAGTTATTTCTAAGTAGATGAATCATAATATTTGTAAGTAAAAAGCAAGTGTTTTAAATCAAAAAGATTAGTTATCTTTTAAATAAATTACTTCGGTTGTTGATAGACAAAAGTGATGAAAAATGGATGAATAAATATTAAATTTTTCAATAATAGAAATGAATATGTTTTATTTTAAAATATTTTGAAAAAGATAATTTAAAATATATTTATATAATTGTTTATTTTATATATATGGATAACATATTTTGGTAAGTTAATAAATAGATTATTAAATTTATGAAATTTTTCAAATTAATATTGGAAATATTTTTAATTAATTAGAAAGTTGTAACAGGATAAGGATTATAAAAATAAGATTATATATTTAAAATTTAGTTTATGTAAGCATATCTATCTATCAATTAATAAATCCTTCTATACTTATAAAATAAAAATGCGTTTAGGAATAAAGATGAAAAATAATAAACAAAAAGATAGAAGATCTAATCGATAAATTTAACAACTAAAATTTAATAGCAGGAAAATATCACTATTTTATTTTATAAAACTGCAGGAAATATCTTTAATTAATTAGAAAATTATTACTGGATATAAGAATAATAAAAATCAGAATAACATTTGATACTATTGTTTTAAGATTAAATATAATATTTCAAGAAGCAAAAATTTAGAAGAAATAAAAAAAATTAATTAGCTGTAAAAAAGATGGAATTGAATTAACTATAAAATGTAAAATTAATTTATCATATTTGGCATTTGTAATTTATTTTTTTAATAAATATTTTTTATCTTAAATAAAAGTTTTTTAACTCGAATCTAAATTAGCATGAAAGAATTTTTTTATCAATAGAGTAACAATTTATTAAACTTTTTTTATTAAATGAAAAAATATTTATTTATTAATTGATTTTGTTTAGTAATGAATTCATAAATGAAGAAAATTCAATTGATCTTGCAAATTGTATAAAAAAATGTTAAAATCTTTAGGAATTAGGACTAAATATAACGTTTGATCACTTTTTAAATTTTAAATAATAATTAATTTTAATTTTAATATAAATTAATAAGTTTAAGTTAAATCAGTGAAGAGAGATTGTACTAACTATATCAAGCTCTTAAATTTTGTCCTAATCTTTAAAGCTTAAAATTGATTCTAGAGTATATATTTTACTTGAAAAGATTTAAATTTACTTTAATATTAATAATTAAAAGATCAGACTAACAGTCTGTGGTAAGTATTTTTGGTCTTGGAGATTCATTAGAGAAGTGTGATAAATTGAGAGAATTCTCTATCGATATAGCGTAAATACATTAATAAGATACAAATATTATTAATTTTATTTTTAATTAGTTATAATCATATCCAGCCTGAACAAATTTGTATGCTTTTTCGATAAATAGCCAACAATTAGAGTATTTCTACTTTATAGTTCAATTTGGAGTAAATAAATTAATTAATTTCAAAATAAAATTATTTTGATTTTTTTCTTATAAATTAGAGGGAATTAAATGGATTCGACTCTTTTGTCATAAATAGCAATTAACCTTCAAAAATTAAAGAAGTTGGAAAAATTATCTATGAATTTTAGGTTAAAATTTTTTTAATTTCTGCACTAATTTGAAAAATTATGAAATTTAGGTAAGGTTATTTATATTCTGAAGGAATCATTTAATTTGCTTAAGGAATGGAATCATTTGCTACTTTAATTGATTTAAGCATTAATTTAGAGTAAAAATAAATAAAATTTTTCATTTTTATATTTATTTTACTATTAAAACAGTTCTAATTAAATATCTGAATCAGGAGCTGAGGCTCTTGGTAAATTAATTGGCAATCAAATTTTTCTATCAAGTTTGGATTTAAACTTTAAGTAAATTATAAAATTTATGATTTAAGCTTTTAATTAAATTTATTAATTAACTATAGCTATAATGCTTTGTGTGCTAATGGAGTTACTAAATTAATTGATCAAATTCATAAATGCTCAAGAATATAATCAATAAGCTTTAAACTTTAGTAATATTTTTCCAATCTTTTAATTTTAATTTGATTTATTTTAATTAGATAAAATGCAATTGATGCTAAAGGTGCTTTTGCAATAGGTAGTGCGATTTCTTAATGCAAGACATTAGTTAATTTATGCTTGGATTTAAGGTAATACTTTATTTTTCAAAAATTTATTATCTTAAAATTATTTTTATATTAGCTAAAATAGTATAGGTTTTTAAGGTTTATCAGATTTGGTAACATAGCTAAAATTATGCAAAAGTTTAGAAAATTTAGAAGTCTAAACATGGTATTTAGTCTTTTTTTATTTGTTAATTAATTCATAATTTAAATTAACAATTAAAAGCTATATTTAAGATGATACTGTTGAGGAATTGAATTTGGGGTTAAATTAAATAAAATCAATAAAATAGATATCATTTAATTTTAGGTAAAATTTATTTATTTATATTCATTAAGCTTAAAATTTATTAATAAATAGTTCAAACACTTTTGATAAAGTTAAAGCAATATCTGATTTAGCCAACAATTTAGAACTTTGTGCTAATCTCGTTAAGCTTAGGCTCTTTTTATGGTAACATATTTATTTAATAAAATATATTTAAAAGAGTTGATAAAATTCTAAGAAACTCTAAAATTTAATTAGAAAATTATAAAAATATCTTAAAAATATTCCTCAATTATAATTAACAATATTTGTTTAATTCAAAAAAATGAAAGAAATAATATTTTTTTAAATATTAAAATTATATTTATTTTAACAAGTTCTTGCTATTTAGAAGGAAATATCATTAAGCCATTAGGTTAAGCTTTGAAAAATAGCAAAAGTATTGCAAATGCATATCTTGATTTCAGGTATTTATTTGTTAATTTAAATAATTAATTCAGATATTTGGAGTAAACATATATTTTTTAAATAAAACCCCTATTAATTATTATTCTTTTTTAACTTTTAGATAGAAAATATTATATTTTCCTATTTCATCTTTTTAAGAAAGATCATTTAAAAAATATTTACAACATACATACATTTTATTTTATTGATTCATTTTTTTCTTCTAAATAACAAATAAATTAATTGTTATTATTTTTTTAATATTTAAAAAGTTACAATTAAATTGGTGATTAAGGTATATCAGACTTAGGCTCTGCTTTAGCAAATTGCACTAATCTCTAAAATCTGACATTTGATCTTTAGTAAAGACAGCTTATTTGTTTTTTATTGTGATATTTTTACTCATAAAAATGAATTTAAAACAATGCAGCTCTTTTAATTTGTTTATAAGATTTTTTATTTTTACTTTTCTATTTCTTTTTTATTCTAATTTCGTTTTTTTTCTTCTACAATTCTTAATTTAACTCATTTTTATTTTCAATATCTGCTTATATAATTTATTTATTAATTCTTTCTTATTATTTCATATTTTTTCTTCCCCTTTTCCTTTCTAAATAAATAATTATAAATATTTTTTCTTAACTATTTATAAGTGAAAATTAAATTGGTGACTAAGGTATATCATGCTTTGGTTCTGCTTTAGCAAATTGCACTAATCTCTCAAATTTGAGTCTTGCTCTTAGGTAAAAATAGTTTATTTGTTTTTGATTGTGATATTTTTACTTATAAAAGTGAATTTAAAACTATAAATCTCTTTTAATTTTTTTATTAGCTATTATTTGATTTAGATTTCTTAATTATACTCATTTTTTTATTTACAAAATTTTTTTTTATGATTTGTTAATCTTTAATTAATATTTTATATTTTTTCTTCATTTTTTTCTTCTAAATAAATAATTTTAAAAAGTAACAATTAAATTGGTGAAAAAGGTGCTTCAGGCTTGGGTTCTGCTTTAGCAAACTGCACTAGTCTCTCAAATTTGACACTTGATCTTCGGTAAAAACAGTTTATTTGTTTTATATAATTAATTAAATTTAAAACAATAAAACTCTTTTAATTTGTTTTTTAATTAATTTTGTAATAGATTTTTTTTTTATTGTCCGTCCTTGTTTTTTTTCTTCTATCTTTGTTAATTTAATTCATTTTTTACTTTCAAAATTTACCTTTATTATTTTTATATTTATTTCTTATTATTTCAAATTTTTTATACATTTTTTACTTCTAAATAACTAATCAATTTTTTTTTTCTTAAATATTTAAAAAGTTGGAATTAAATTGGTGATGAAGGCTCATCAGGCTTATGTTCTGCTTTAGCAAAACACATTAATCTCTCAAATCTGAGACTAGATCTTTAGTAAAAACAGTTTATTTGTTTTGCATAGTGATATTTTTACTTATAAAAATCAATTTAAAACAAAATAAATCTATTAATTTGTTAATTAGCTTTTTATTTGATTTATTTTGATTTTGATTTTTCATTCAAATTCTGCTAATGTTTTTTTATTTATTAATTTTAAATATAAATTTAGATTGAAAAATTTATTCTATTTAATTTTTTTAGTATTTTATTAAATTTAATATAATATAAAAGTGTAAACTAAATCAATGAATCATAATAATTGAAAGTAAAAAACAAGTGTCTTAAATCAAAAAGATTAGTTGTCTTTAAAATAAATTTCTGATGGCGATAGACAAGTTGTGAAAAAGGATGAATAAATATTAAATATTAAATAAAATTTTTTATTATATAATATTTTTTGCAAAAAAACATTTTAACCTAAAATATAGATAGATTTATTATTAAATATTTTATTTATTTTTATGTAAAAGGAGGGTGGGTTTTAAAGAAATTCCTTTATTTAAATAAATTTAATATGTAAATTTTCATATATGTATTAACTTACCAAATTATTCCATAAATAATAAAAAAAACTAATATATATTTAGTTTAAATTATCTTATTACAAAATACAAATTAATAAAACATATTATTTTATGTTATTTTTAATATTTCATGTTCATTAAACTTTTTTTCACTGTTTTTTTATCATCAATAAATATATATTTTAAAGAAAACTAATCTTTATGATTTAAGAAATTTGCTTTTTATTTTCAATTTTGATTAATAGACCTAGTCATAACTTTTATATGATATTAAATTAAAAATTTTAGCAGCATAAAAAGAGGTAAAAATAAATCAAATAAAAAGCTAATAAACAATTTCAAAGATTTTTACTTTTTTAAATTCATTTTTATAATTAAAAATATCACAATCCAAAACAAATAAAATGTTTTACCTAAGAAAAATTGCCAAATTTGAAAGATTAGTGCAATTTGCTATAGCAGAACCTAAGCTTGATATACCTTAATCACCAATTTAATTCCCTCTATTTAAATATTGAAGAAAAAAATAAATTATTAGTTAGATATTTAGAAGTAAAAAATATGTGAAATTAATAAATAAATAAAAAAATAAATGTTGAAAATAAAAATATGAGTTAAATTTAGAAAGATAGAACAAAAATAAGCATAAGTACAATAAAAAAAAAAGTAAAATAAATCAAATTAAAAGCTAATAAACAAGTTAAATGAGCTATATTGTTTTCAATTGATTTTTATAAGTTAAATATCACAATCCAAAACAAATAAAATGTTTTTACCTAAGATCAAGTCTCAAATTTGTGAGATTAGTGCAATTTGCTAAAGAATAACCTAAGCACGATGCACCTAAATCACCAATTTTATTATCACTTTATAAATATTGAAGAAAAAATATATAGTTTATTAGTTATTTGAAGAAAAATATGAAAAACTAAGAAATGAATTAAAAAATAATAAAAATAAATGTTGTTAATAAAAAAATGAGTTAAATTAAGAAAGGTAGTAGAAAAATAAATATAAGTACAGTAAAAATAAAAAAAAAAGGTAAATCAAATAAAAAACTAAAATAAGTTAAAAGAGGTTTATTGTTGTAAATTCATTTTTTTAATAAAAATATCACAATCTGAAGTAAAAAAACTATTTTTACCTAAGAAAAAGTTCAAAATTTGTAAGATTAGTGCAATTTGCTATAGCAGAACCTAAGACTTATGTGCCTTTTTAACCAATTTAATTGGATCTTATAAATATTGAGAGAAAAAAATATATAATTAATTAGATATTTAGAAAGAAGGAATTTGAATTATTAACAATTAAAGCAAATATTGAAAATAAAAAAATTAGCTAAATAAATTAATTAAGAAAGATAGATGAAAAAAATAACAAAATTACAATAAAAAAGAAAAAGAAAAGTAAATCAAATAAAAAGCTAATAACAAATTAAAAGATCTATGTTGTTTTAAATTAGTTTTGTAAGTAAAAATAATACTATCCATAACAAATAAACTGTTTCTTACTCAAGATAAAGTGTCACATTTGAGAGATTAGTGCAATTTGCTAAAGCAAAACTTAATCCTGATGCACCTTCATCACCAATGAAATTGTAACTTTTTAAATATTGAAGAAATAAGATTATATTAATTTTTTATTTAGAAGGAAAAAATGATAAAAAAATAAGAAATAAAAAAAGAAAATGAGTTAATAAATAATATAAGTAAATGTTGAAAATAAAAAATGAGCTAAATTAAGAAATATAAAAGAAAGAAAAACAAAAGTGCTATAAAAAAGAAAAAGAAAAGTAAACAAAATAAAAAAATTAAAAGAACTATATTGTTTTAAATTCATTTTTATAAGTAAAAATATCACAATCCAATAAAAATCAAATGTTTTACGCAAATTAAAGAGTCAAGTTTGAGAGATTAGTGCAACTTGCTAGAGCAGTACCTAAACCTGATGCACCTATTTCACCAATAAAATTGGATCTTTTTAATATTGAATAATATATAATTAATTAGTTAAATATAATAAAGGAAAAAATAAAGAAAAATAAGAAATAAAAAGAAAATGAATTAATAAAAAATTTATTAAAGCAAATGTTGAAAATAAAAAAATGAGTTAAATTAAGAAAGATTGAAGAAGAAAAAACAAAGTCCAATAAAAACAAAAAGAAAAATAAGTCAAATAAAAGCTAATAATTATATTAACAAAACAGATAAACTTTTTTTACTCAAGATCAAGTGTCAAATTTGAGAGATTAGGGCAATTTGTTAAAGCAAAACTTAAGCCTGAAGCACCTTCATCACCAATTTTATTATTCCTTTTTAAATATTGAAGAAAAAATATATTATTAATTAGTTATTTAGAAGGAAAAATATGAAATAATAAAAGAAAATGTAGAAAATAAAAAATAAATTAAATTAAGATGAAAAAAAGTAGAATAAAAAGCAAAAAGAAAATTAAATCAAATAATAAGCTAATAAAAAATTTAAAAGAAATATATTGCTTTGAATTCATATTTATAAATAAAAAAATGTATTAACTGTTTTTATAAAGTAAAAGTTTTAGAAAGAAAATATGAATAAAAATACCAAATATCAAAAAATTGATTATGAATTTAAAAAATTTAAATTGAAAATTAAGTTAAAATAACTAAAAAAACATTTTTTTATACAAAATGAAAGAAAATAGGTGATAATTTCTATTAGAAAAATAATATTTTAAATAAACTAAGTAGAAAACATTAATTATAATAATAAAAATTAAATTTACCGCAGATAAATATGGAGAACCTAATGAGATTAAAGTGAAGAGTTTAAAAACTTTTTATATTAGTAATAATAAATTTATATTATATTGATAAAAAATAAATAATTACATCTTTTAATTTATAGTAATAGTTAATCTATTATATCATTTTTTTTCTTTTCAAAAATATTGAATAATAATTTGTTAAAAATTGGATAAAAAGAATAAATAAATTATATTAATTTATAAATTTTCTTTTAGCAAGAGAAATCACAAATAAAGTTATTGTAGCATTCATTATTAAATATTAATATTTTTATGTCAAATGCACTTAAAAATATAGAAGGAACTAGAGATTGGATATAAAAAATAATAAGAATGCTTAACTAGAATTAATCCCTAATTTTTTCAATAGAAATTTAGAGCTTGCAGTTTTTAACCCCTCCAATTCCTTAATATTATGATAGAGGATAATATTTAATATTTTAATGTTTTGATTTTTTTTTGGTATAAACTGTTCTCTCGTTTTAGAGAAATTCATTTATTTAAGTAAATTTAATCTGTAAATTTTCAATTATTTAATAAGCCATATATTAATTAACATACTAAATATTCATAAATATAAAAATAATAATAAATCTATCTATATTTTAGGTTAAATTGTTTTTTTTGCAAAAAATATTATATAATAAAACATTTTATTTAATATTTAATATTTATTCATCCTTTTTCACAACTTGTCTATCGCCATCAGAAATTTATTTTAAAGACAACTAATCTTTTTGATTTAAGACACTTGTTTTTTACTTTCAATTATTATGATTTATTGATTTAGTTTACACTTTTATATTATATTAAATTTAATAAAATACTAAAAAAAATTAAATAGAATAAATTTTTCAATCTAAATTTATATTTAAAATTAATAAATAAAAAAACATTAACAGAATTTAAATGAAAAATCAAAATCAAAATAATTCAAATAAAAAGCTAATTAATAAAAATTATTCTTTAAATTAATAAATAAAATAATATTAATGGAATAAAAAGATAAAAAAAGAATAAATAAAAGATATCAAATAAATTCAAAGAGCTTTTTTGTTTTATATTCATTTTTATTATTTAAAATACCACAATCCAAAATAAATAAACTGTTTTTACCTAAGACAAAGTGTCAAATTTGAGAGATTAATGCAATTTGTTAAAGCAGAACCTAAGCTTAATACTCCTTCATCACCAATTTAATTTCCACTTTTTAAATTTTGAATAAAAAATTTATAATTAAATAGTTAATTAGAAGGAAAGAATAAAGAAAAAATATGAAATAATAAGATTAATTAATAATAAAAGCAAAAGTTGAAAAAAAAGTGATGAGCTAAATTAACAAAGAAAGAAAGAAAGAAAGAACAAAAAAAAGCAAACACAATAAAAAGAAAAAGAAAAAAGAGCTTTATTGTTTTTAATTAGTTTTTATAATTAAAAAGATCACAATCTAAAACAAATAAAATGTTTTTACTCAAGGTAAAGTGTCAAATTTGAGAGATTAATGCAATTTGCTAAAGCAGAACCTAAGCCTGATACACCTTCATCACCAATTTTATTCCAACTTTTTAAATATTGAAGAAAAAATATATCATTAAATAGTTAATTTGAAGGAAAAAATGAAGAAAAAATATGAAATAATAAGATTAATTAATTAATAATAAAAGTAAAAGTTGAAAATAAAGTGATGAGCTAAATTAACAAAGAAAGAAAGAAAGAACAAAAAAAAGCAATCACAATAAAAAGAAAAAGAAAAAAGAACTTTATTGTTTTTAATTAGTTTTTATAATTAAAAATATCACAATCCAAAACAAATAAACTGTTTTTACCCAAGGTAAAGTTTCAAATTTGAGAGATTAATGCAATTTGCTAAAGCAGAACCTAAGCCTGATGCACCCATTGCACCAATTTAATTTTCACTTTTTAAATTTTGAAGAAAAAATTTACCATTAAATGGTTAATTTGAAGGAAAGAATATAGAAAAAATATGAATAAAAAGATTAATTAATAATAAAAGCAAAAGTTGAAAATAAAGTGATGAGCTAAATTAACAAAGAAAGAAAAAAAAAAAGAAAGAAAGAAAAAAAAGCACAATAAAAATAAAAAGAAAAAAGAGCTTTATTGTTTTTAATTAGTTTTTATAATTAAAAATATCACAATCCAAAATAAATAAACTGTTGTTACTAAAGGTTAAGTGTCAAATTTGAGAGATTAATGCAATTTGCTAAAGCAGAACCTAAGCCTAATGCACCTTCATTACCAATTTAATTTCCACTTTTTTAATTTTGAAGAAAAATAAATCATTAAATAGTTAATTTGAAGGAAAAAATGAAAAAAAAAAAATGAAATAATAAGATTAATTAATAATAATAAAAGCAAAAGTTTAAAATAAAATGATGAGCTAAATTGACAAAGTAAGGGCAGGGTATTGTTAATTAGGACAATTTTTAAATTATTATTTTTTAGAAGAAATTACTCCTTCTAAAA
>NW_002476247.1:0-4884 GCF_000189635.1 Tetrahymena thermophila SB210
AAATAATAAGAAATAAATAATAAAAGGAAAAGTTGAAAATAAAATGATAGAGCTAATTTAACAAAGAAAGAACAAAAAAAAGCAAGCACAATAAAAAGAAATAGAAAAAAGAGCTTTATTGTTTTTTATTAGTTTTTATAATTAAAAATATCACAATCCAAAACAAATAAACTGTTTTTACCAAAGGACAAGTGTCAAATTTGAGAGATTAATGCAATTTGCTAAAGCAGAACCTAAGCCTGATGCACCTTCATCACCAATTTAATTGTGACTTTTTAAATATTGAAGAAAAAATATATCATTAAATAGTTAATTAGAAGGAAAAAATGAAGAAATAATATGAAATAATAAGAAATAAATAATAAAAGCAAAAGTTGAAAATAAAATGATGAGCTAAATTAACAAAGAAACAACAAAAAAAACAAGCACAATAAAAAAAAATAGAAAAAAGAGCTTTATTGTTTTTTATTAGTTTTTATAATTAAAAATATCACAATCCAAAACAAATAAACTGTTTTTACCTAAGCTCAAGTGTCAAATTTTAGAGATTAATGCAATTTGCTAATGCAGAACCTAAGCCTGATGCACCTTCATCACCAATTTAATTGTAACTTTTTAAATATTGAAGAAAAAATATATTATTAAATAGTTAATTAGAAGGAAAAAATGAAGAAATAATATGAAATAATAAGAAATAAATAATAAAAGCAAAAGTTGAAAATAAAATGATGAGCTAAATTAACAAAGAAAGAACAAAAAAAAGCAAGCACAATAAAAAGAAAATAGAAAAAAGAGCTTTATTGTTTTTTATTAGTTTTTATAATTAAAAATATCACAATCCAAAAAAAAATAAACTGTTTTTACCAAAGGTCAAGTGTCAAATTTTAGAGATTAATGCAATTTGCTAAAGCAGAGCCTAAGCCTGATGCACCTTCATGACCAATTTAATTGCGACTTTTTAAATATTGAAGAAAAAATATATCATTAAATAGTTAATTAGAAGGAAAAAATGAAGAAAAAATATGAAATAATAAGAAATAAATAATAAAAGGAAAAGTTGAAAATAAAATGATGAGCTAAATTAACAAAGAAACAACAAAAAAAAGCAAGCACAATAAAAAGAAAAAGAAAAAAGAGCTTTATTGTTTTTAATTAGTTTTTATAATTAAAAATATCACAATCCAAAACAAATAAACTGTTTTTACTTAACGATTTTACGTTTTATTTTTATCAAAATTTTAGGTTTTTTATTAAAGAGGAAAATAGGTATATATGTAAAATAATCACAAATTAGATATAAATTTTTCTAAATGGTTTTCATTAATAATTATCAAATAAATAAAAATATATATAAACATATTAAAAAATTAATTTTAAGTTGTATTCTGAGTGCATTTATATGTGCGAGTATTTCTATTCTATTCTATCACCAATTTAATTGTTACTTTTTAAATATTGAAGAAAAAATATATCATTAAATAGTTAATTAGAAGGAAAAAATGAAGAAAAAATATGAAATAATAAGAAATAAATAATAAAAGGAAAAGTTGAAAATAAAATGATGAGCTAAATTAACAAAGAAACAACAACAAAAAGCAAGCACAATAAAAAGAAAAAGAAAAAAGAGCTTTATTATTTTTAATTAGTTTTTATAATTAAAATATCACAATCCAAAACAAATAAAATGTTTATACAAAAGGTCAAGTGCCAAATTTGAGAGATTAATGCAATTTGCTAAAGCAGAACCTAAGCCTGATGCACCTTCATCACCAATTTAGAAGGGCTAAGCGGCTCGAGTGGGCGAGTCGGAGGGTCTTAGCAGTGATATCGGGGGTTCGAATCCTATACCGCCCCCTTTATTTCGAAAAATTCCATGTAAAAATGTGAATGTTACCAGCGGTCTCCTTGGTAGGAGGGAAGGGCCAAATCTGATAGGTGGTAAAGAGGAGGCCCCATTCTGAACAGAAGATCTGGAATACAAATGGGAAGCGAGCATAATGCGTAGTCAAATCATGGAAGATTAGTAGAAATGCCATTAGGGTGTAGGTGACCCTTCCCTTCTAGTATATTACCCACAATTATATATAAATAAATTGGTATACGTATAATAATAATGTATAAGTAATTATATATAGGGCCCCTATCCCGAGTGCATGTCACCATGTGCGAGTATGTATGTATGTATGTATCACCAATTTAATAATTTCTTTCATAAAAATTATTTATTTAAATAAATAAAAAATATTAATAATAATAAAAGTAATTTTTTTAATTAAATATACCTCAAATTAATGTGGAGAACCTAATGAGATAAAAGTGAAGAGCTTTTAAACTTTTTTAATTAATGTTTAAATTTTGGGTGTTTTGGTATTTATTATTGTAGGACCGGCGATAATTCTGCCTATCTATTATATCTGTTAAATAAATATATATATAGGTTAAATAAAGCAATATATGTCTTTATATTTGTTAAATAAAATAAACAATCAATAAACTAAATTTTTTTATAAAGCGACTAAAGTAAATTTAAAATATCAAAAAAAAAAAAAATTAATGATTGACTCCAAAAACAAAGATCATTTTCAGCATCCATTTTCACATCTTGCATTTTTTTGCTAATACATACATATTTATTTCAAAGTACCCATAGATAAAGCAAAACCTGCAAATCTCCGATTTGCATTTTTCTATAATATTTAGAGAACATTTTATAATAAAAAATAAACAAGATAAGCATTTTAAAATTTATAATATCAGATTTAAAAAAATTACATAAATTCTTGATATGAAATAAGCTTATAAAAAGCCAAATTCAGCATTAACAACTTTTAAATTCATTAATTTACTCTAAATATTCTTAAATAAAAAAATCAAATTTGTATTGTATGAATGAATAAATGATAATTTAAAAAAAACAATTATTTTATGATTTAAAAAAATGTAAAATGAAAAAAATGATTATAAGATAAATTAAAAATTTTAGAAAAAAAAAAAAAAACATTAAAACCACTAAAGTTAAAATAAAAAGTAAAATTGATTTCTACCTGAAGTTTTATTTAAATCATGGTATCTAATTAATTAATCATGATAAATAAAAAAAGGATAGAAATATGATTGATGGATAATGTTTAAGATTAAAATATAACTAAAAAGTTTGGCATTTATATAATTTAATAAGATTTAGTATAACACTAAAAGTTTCAAACTATTTGATCATTTTTGGAGAAACCAAAGAGTTTGCTTAAGAGGATTTAATTTATTTAAGTAAATTTAATTTTTTTATTTTTTATAAAAAATTTATTTACTTACAAAAATATGAATGATATTTAATAATATAAAATCAATAATAAAATTTATCTATCTATCTATATTTTAGGTTAAAAACTTTTCCAAAATATTATATAATAAAATATATAATACTATTCAAACATTTTATATTTATTCATCCTTTTTTCACCAATTGTTTATCATCTTAAATCAAAGACAACTAATCTTTTTGATTTAAGACACTTTTTGCATTTTAACTTGAGTAGTTATGAGCTAAACATTTTATAATAAATTTGTGTTAATTTTAAAATAAATATCAAAATAGAATAAACTTTTAAATTAAAAATTATTCTTTAAATTAATACATAAAATAATTTTAGTGGAATAAAAAAGATAAAAAATAAAATAAATAAAGCTATCAAATATATTCAAAGAGCTTTTTTGCTTTATATTCATTTTTATAGTTTAAAATATCACAATCCAAAACAAATAGACTGTTTTTACCCGAGTTAAAGTGTCAAATTTGAGAGATTAATGCAATTTGCTAAAGCAGAACCTAAGCCTGATGCACCTTCATCATCAATTTTATTGTCACTTTTTAAATATTGAAGAAAAAATATATCATTAAATAGTTTATTAGAAGGAAAAAATGAAGAAAAAATATGAAATAATAAGATTAATAAATAATAAAGGCAAAAGTTGAAAATAAAATGATGAGCTAAATTAACAAAGAAAGAACAAAAAAAAGTAAGCACAATAAAAAGTAAAAGAAAAAAGAGCTTTATTGTTTTTTATTAGTTTTTATAATTAAAAATATCACAATCCAAAACAAATAAACTGTTTTTACTAAAGGTAAAGTGTCAAATTTGAGAGATTAATGCAATTTGCTAAAGCAGAACCTAAGCCTGATGCACCTTCATTACCAATTTAATTTCCCCTTTTTAAATATTGAAGAAAAAATATATCATTAAATAGTTAATTAGAAGGAAAAAATGAAGAAAAAATATGAAATAATAAGATTAATAAATAATAAAGGCAAAAGTTGAAAATAAAATGATGAGCTAAATTAACAAAGAAAGAACAAAAAAAAGTAAGCACAATAAAAAGTAAAAGAAAAAAGAGCTTTATTGTTTTTTATTAGTTTTTATAATTAAAAATATCACAATCCAAAACAAATAAACTGTTTTTACCCGAGGTTAAGTGTCAAATTTGAGATATTAATGCAATTTGCTAAAGCAGAACCTAAGCCTGATGCACCTTCATCACCAATTTAATTAAACCTTTTTAAATATTGAAGAAAAAATATATCATTAAATAGTTAATTAGAAGGAAAAAATGAAGAAAAAATATGAAATAATAAGATAATAAATGATAAAGGCAAAAGTTGAAAATAAAATGATGAGGTAAATTAACAAAGAAAGAACAAAAAAAAGCAAGCACAATAAAAAGTAAAAGAAAAAAGAGCTTTATTGTTTTTTATTAGTTTTTATAATTAAAAATATCACAATCCAAAACAAATAAACTGTTTTTACCAAAGGTTAAGTGTCAAATTTGAGAGATTAATGCAATTTGCTAAAGCAGAACCTAAGCCTGATGCACCTTCATCACCCAATTTAA